>NW_024968951.1:0-8496 GCF_019238085.1 Lagopus leucura
GGTGATTCTGTGATTCTGTGATTCTGTGAAGATAGTGATAGCACAAGGGGGAATGGTTTTAAACTAAAAGAGGGGAGATTTCGATTAGATGTTGGGGAAGGCTTTTACTGAGAGTATGGTGAAGTGCATTAAATCCAGTCATTTCTTCCACTCATACCTTGCCTCCTCATCTGTATTTTGGTCCTTATAGCTGCATACATGCACTTTCACTCTCAGATCTGAATCACTGAAATGATTCTTAGAAACATCTTTGGGATCCCTCTCATGGAGAAGGAAATTCTTTGATGAGACTACCCAAGCAGGATGAAGTTTTCTAAAAGGCAAAAATATATTCAGTGGATAAGATCCTTGAATAAGAGTCTGTGCAAGGAGCCAAGAAAACCAAGAAAAGAGGTTTCAATAAGAATTGAAGGCATTTGAGGTGTAGTAAATGTAACTGACAAATTGATAAAGGCTAAGAACATCACATGACCTGGATACTAAAATGTAGAAGTAATACACTGCTTAAGCAAAGTTGTTTATTTTAGACAAATGCATATTTTGGCCAAAGCAACTACCTTTTAGGTACATGAGAATGTCAGTCCTCAGCCCAGGTACATGGAAAGAAGACTGTATTATATAGTCTATGTTATCTGTGATAAATACAGCAGAACAGAATGAGTAAAAGAAGAGGAAATATATAGAAAATGTTCTTGGGCCATACAAGATTGTTAGAGTTAATGATGAACAGAAGGCTGATAGCAACAGTGGTTTTAGAGGCAGGGAGATAGAGTGCAAGAAGAGAAATGAAACATCACTGCTACTACTGAAGAAACTCAGATATGGAGTTTCATTGCTAATTCCTGTATATTTGTTTTCTAATTCAGGTACTGTGCTAGATTTTCAGTACATAATTATATTGCTACTACTTCTGATTGTGGGATCATTGTAGGCTATAGCAAAAGAATTTAACAGGGAAAGAAAAAAAGTCAAGAAACAGTAAAAGTTAATCATGGAAAAAAGTTAAAGGGAATCATGGAAAAACTATCCTCATCTGGCTTTAGAAGGACTTTGACAGTCACTTGGCATTCACAGAAATAATTTCTCACATGTTGACAAGCCAAACATGGCACCTGATACATGAGCTGGATTCAGTGCTCTGTGTAACATCTGCAAAGTAGGATCTGCCCATCCATTCCTTATGTTTCATAGGTTTATTGGACAAAACACACTAATGTGTGTACATAAGGTGAGTGCTACATAAGTAGTTTAAGAGTTTAACTGAATATTCTGAAGATTGAGTCTATTTGGAATAATGTAATTATTATACTATTTTGTAAATTTATATCTATTCACGTGAAAAAAAACTGTTTTAGTATGCATAAGCATACAATAGCAAGTTGATATAAGCGCAGAAAACAAAATGAAACGTGCCAGAATGATGAAGTCTACTAGTGTGAAACAAACAATTTTGTGTACTGATACATAACATCTTTTGCAGGGGAGTTCTTTTCTTCTGAGTTCTCTGAAACAAAATCTGTCTGAAACACTTTTCACTGAAAATAGAAAAGTTATGGGCATATTACGTTTTCATCTCATTTAATCACTAAGACAAATCACATATTTGCACTGAAGAGATGCATAGATGTCCTGGGGTGGAAGAAGGTTAGGATATTCATTTCAACATTTCCTTAAAGGGACAACTGAATTCAGAAAAAGAGATTCTATTGTTTATTATCCCTATATGTTGCAAGAGGGCCTCAAGCTCCCTTGTGGGTGTGGTGAAAGAGGTGTGGACTCCTTTGCAGAACAAAGGGGTTTTATTGCAGGTGCTCAGAGCCTCTTATACCTGTTCAACACAACAGTTTTCCAGTGCAACCAAGACTGATTACATGTAAGAGCTAGGCGTCTTGTGGGTGCTTACGTTGATCTTTACCACTTATTAGTAATACAACGACCTTCTTTATCCCACACCTGTATCTATCTAGTGACAGTAGTTGTAATTCTATAACTATCAAAACTCATTTTGGGTTCATATGCTTGCCTTTTGCCAATGAATGTATGAATGCCGTTTATAGAAGACGATCCAAGGAGGACTATTTATGTTGACAAAATTACTGTCATGTAGCGTGTAGACTGTAGCAACTGCAGTAGATTCTGATATATACAATCTAAAGTTATATAGAATCAGATACTATTATGAACAGTAAGGAGTCCTTTAGAATGTTTTGTCCTTTATTATCAAAGCTCTTAGCAGTACCCTTTCCTCCAGGGACAGAGTTGCCTCCCAGGATGTATTGGTGCATGGGGTTATTTCATCTTAGCTACAGGACACTGTGTTGTCCCTGATGAACTTCATGAAGTTTCTATACATCCATCTCTCCAGCTACTCGAGGTCTCTTTGAATTGCAGCCTTGACTTCCAGTTTATCAGCTGTTCCCCTACAGACATTCTGAGAGTGTACCGAGTCATTAAAAAGGTATTACGCACTTTCAGCCCCAGTATTGACCCCTCAGGTATGTCACTAATAACTTGACACTGCTGAACTTTGAAACACTGACTCATAACTTTGAGCCAGATGAAGCCTCCATAATTTCAAAAAGAAAAAAGTAGGAAAAAAAAAAGAAGAAAAAAAAAAAAAGAGAGAGAAGATTGTGATTCTATTTTTCTTAAAGAATTATATGATGTATGGTTTAAACTGGGACACTGCAGACTCATAGAAAGGACTAGGAAAACTGGCAAAACAAACATAGGCAAGAGTATCCCCAAGGAGAAATATCTTTTAAGTGTGTTATCTAACTTTAAAACAGAAGAAAACTTGAAATCTTTATCTTACATACTCCTGGAGAGCTAAAGCTACAAATTCTCCCCAAATCTTTTTTTTTTTTTTCTTCCTTTCCTTTTTTTCTGAAGAAGATATGTAACTCTGTGGATACATTTCTGCTGTATTTATCATTCTGATCTCAAAAGAACAAAGCAAATTTTCCCACCGCTTTAGCTGGCTTTTGATCAGTATCTCATTCTTTTGTTTCTCATGAGACTAATGTAACCTTCCTATCATTCATGGTGTCTATACTCAACTTCACCTTACTCTCCATATTAGATTCACTGCCCTTCTCTTTATTCTGCCTCCATAAATATCAATCCAGATGCTACTTGGTTCAACAAAATAATGTGGGCTCCTCCATCAGATGGAAAACTACCTATATAGTTTGGCATAAAGTGTATCACAAACTTCTATTTGAGGTTAGAAATTTTTATGGAAGAAGATTTGTTGTTCTTCTGTTTATACTTGCAAGGTAAGAAAATTAGCTTAATTTGTAGTATAAAAGATTTTAAGTCAGAATTTAAGAAAATGTTCCATATGGACAGAGGAAAATGCTATCTAAATTCTTAATGGAATCCTTAAAGTTTTTTTTTTTTAAATAAGAAGATGTCTCAGAGAGCCTAATGCACACATTCGAACTGTGCATATTGTATAACTATCTATACCATGATCTGTTCTCAAGAAATTTCATAGCTTAAGAAAACTTAGTACAGAAGTTATTGGGTGCCATGACTGTGTTGCTACAGATTGTATAGCCAGAACCACACAGAACCTGAGTACAGATATTAGAAAACATCTTGGCATGGAGCAGGTCTACCAGATAGTTCTGGACCGCAGCAATTATATTTTTCATCTCTTAAGTATGCTGGCTTTTTTTAAGGTGAGAGGAAAATCTGTGTTCTTTCATGCAGAAATTCTTTACTCTTTGTTGATCATGTGAGAGCTTCTGAATGAGATTCAAAGGTTGTTGGCTCACTGTCTTGTCATTTACTTTGGCTATCTTACAGGGAATGTGTGTCTTCCAAATGGTTATCCACAACCTAAGTCTTAGCAGAATCACTATCCTCCTGAGCCAGTTGCAACTTACCATCTCAAAAACAGTATTCCTTTGCAGAGTTGCAAGTCAGGTTTAACAATCACAATGCACATTTATCTGTAAAAGAAACTAAATAGTCTCAAGTTTGCATTTGAGCCCTTTATTATTATTATTCTTTGAATCTTTAACCAGAGTGGCCTTTTGTCAAGCATTTGATACATGCTACACTACTTTCTTCCAATGTTGAAATACCCCATTCCAACCATTTACAGAGTCATTCTATTTTCAATATCATATACCTTGTTCCTGCTGCTCTACCTGCTTATCTCTGGAAGTTGAATACAGGAAGATCTTCTCAGATTAATTGCTTCTTTGTCCACAAAAATGTAGTAATAATTGCATTTGAACAAGCAAGAAAGTCTCCATAAATAATCAATTGATCAATCAAATAAGCAAACAAACCAAAATCCACAAAATCCACATCCAAGAGATTATTGGGAATGTAATTTAGTTCACAATGTTGGTAATATATTGTTTTAGAACAAAATCCAGATGGGAAATGTAGGGATGCTGAATTTAATTGTCGAAATTGGAATTTTCATCAGGACAAAAAAAAAAAAAAAAAAAAAAAAAAAAAGAAATTTCTAATTAAAAAAAAAAAAAAAAAAGGTGTTAAAATGGTTTTGCTCAGCATCTGCAATTGTTGTCTTATGTTCTCCTGGGCTTGACAGTGATTCAAAGCAAACAGTGCTCGACCCATATGACCCATACATGTAACTACCAGTAAAATGGGATAGTATATCACAAAAAGTAATACAGGATAAGTAATTTGAAGAAAATCACCCACAACTCTTTCAATTTATTTTTATTAAGCTGTCAGTTTAAGGTATAAAAAGAATATTGACAGCAATCATTCTCAGGAAGAGTTAAATTTTGTATTTTGCAGAAAAATTTTGGCACAAATTTTCACAGTACATTTTCAAGCCATTCCTTATAAGATCTTAAGGTATGTAAACAAAAATAGAAACAGATCCATGTAATTTATATAATTTTGAGCAACTAGTAGTCAAATTTTACTCAAGGCAGGTATACTAGACTGTTGACATAAATTGATCAAACAATTCTAAGCAAACAGATTTCTAAAAATCAAAGTCTACTTGTGAGTAATTTACAAGTAGGAAAAGGGCATGCTTTGTTGATAAATTATTCATTATAAGTACTCTGCTCAGTATGGATCATTTTCTCAATTAATAAACACCACAGATGACAATCTAATTTTTTTAAACCTTTTATATTCACCCTTCCAGACTTTAGCTTTTATTTCAAAGTTTCAGGACTCTTCAGAGGTAAGTTATTGAAAAGGTGTCCAAAGTCAGAAAAGCACATCACTTTCCCAAATCTAATTTCTCTACCATCTGCAGTGATCCACTTAATTGAAAACAAAACAAAGAAAACAACAGATAAAGTCAGAGAAGAGGCAAGCTTCAAAGCCAAAGATTCAAACACTTTTCCTCTTGCTCCTTTGCATTTAATCCTTGAGATTTTTTCTTGAGCTAACCATCAGATCAGAATTCATAAAATATCTCAGAGCCAAAGATTGCCAAGGACATGTTACTTGACTGCTCGACTTGGGTATGCAGCACTGAAGGTTAGAGAAATATTTCCTCTGACATGGACAAAGGGTATAGATGGCCTTGCAGTTGAGGATAGTTTTAAACTTCTAAAATTAGAGTGGAGTTAATGCTTTATTCATTTATTTATTTATTCAAGAAATACCACTGACTGAGAGAGCATCTGTATACTGCACCAGATTAAGTTTGAATGGCTTTAAGAACCCACCCCATGTAGAGTCCATTACAGTAATCCAATTTTGATGGATGAAATCCAAGCATACATGCTTTCCTCATGATTTCCTGCCCCAAAAATATTTAAATACAATGAAAGTATTACAGTATTAAGCAAATTTCCTTTTTGATATTCAAATAGACATTGAAATAGGAAAATCCGAAGTGCACGGCAGAGCCCTTATACTTTAAGTAAGTTATATGCTTAAGCAGTACACCACCAATGAGATTCTTTACAGTCATTGAATGCTTTGCCTTTTCTGCCTTACAATCAGCATTTTTAGATGGCATGTTTCTCTGTGACCACTACTGTTCTACTTCTGTATTCTGCATGTATTACATGCACAAAAGACCAGAGGTATTTGCTTCTGGAATTCCTTATGAAACTGGCCAATTACATGAAGCATTCTCTTACGACAAAGAAAGTCTTACTACCAGTTTTGCACTCAGAAAGGTCTGAGAAATACCTTCCAATCGGTATTGAAAGCAGTAATGGAACATTACTAGCATGGCAAGTTCACTATGTAACAAGACTCAAACTGCTCCATCCTTTCCTTAGGTGCATGTAGTCAGAAATAATCTTGAGGATTTCAAATATTGTCAGTGATTTCTCATGTCATTTTATCTTTAAAAAATAGGTGCACCCAAGCATTTTTTTTCCTTATATGGTAATTGCCATGTTAGTACAGATCAAATCCAGGTTTTGACAGGCATTCCTCTTATATTAAAATTACATCTAAATTTGTAAGTCTTAGCATTAATTCAGAATCCCTAGAATCTACGGTAGACTTTCAGTCTGATTTTGACTAGCAACCCAAATGATCACCAACAACATTATAACTTAGCACCTGTCACAGTAATGAAAAGATCAAGACTTAAGGGCAGTCAGTTTTGACTATGTATGTATGTACATAGTTCTTATACGTACATATACATCTATGTGGCTTGATGATATGCACCGCAGACTCCTGAAGAAAATGGTTGATGCAGTTGCCAAGCCACTCTCCATTATCACCATAATGTTCAAAAAGTTGTGGCTGTCCAGAAAAGTCCCAGTGACTGGAAAGAAAGGTAATACTACTCCCAGTTTAGAAAGGCACAAAGGAAGACTCAAGAAACTACAGGCCAATGAGTCTCACCTCCCTGTACAGGAAGATCAAGCAACAGATCTGCCTGGAAGAATTGTGAAAACACATGCAAGACAAGAAGGTAATATGAGACAGCCAGTCTCATATTACCAGGGGCAAATTGTGCCTGACTGAAGAAATGACAGCATCAAAAGACAAAGGAAGAACAACTGATGTCATCTACCTGGAATTCTACAAGGCTTTTGATATGGTCCCACACCACATCCTTAATCTCTACATTGGAAAGATATAGTGTCATGGTTTTATGATTTTTTTTTATCAGTATTCCACATCATAATATCCTGTAGTGTACTGAGAGTTAAAGAATTAATGCTCCAGTTCTGTGTATTGTTGATATTTCTGTGTACCTGGTTCTCAGAAGAAATTAAGGACTACATCTCCCAGAAGACTTTCACTATTCCATTTCTGTTTTCCATCCAGAGGGAAAGATAAACTGCTTGCAAATCATGAGTTTGCTCCTTTTCTTTTACTGCTCATCTCTACGGTGTGTGCTCCCTTGCTATCTCGCATTCAGCAATACAGAATCACAGAATTTTAGGGGCTAGAAGGAACCTCTAAAAATCATTTAGTCCACCCCCCTGCCAAAGCAGTCTCCCTAGACCAGGTTACGCAGGTAAGCATCTGGGCAGATCTTGAAATCTCCAGAGAAGGAGACTTCACAACCTCTCTGGGCAGCCTGTTCCAGTGCTCCGTCATCTTTACTGTGAAGAAGTTCTTATGCACATTTGTGCAGAACTTCCTATGCTTCAGTTTGCGGCCATTTCCCCTGCCCTGTGGTGGCAACACACCGCCTAGTGAGTAAGGCCTTTGGTTTTGCATACTCTCTCTCTCATTTTATTTGATTTGTCAGCTACGGCTACAATTATATTGTATTATATTGTGTTCTCTTGCTTTCATCTATAATATTTAGTAAATTAGTTTCTTCCTTCAGCTTGTTGTTGCTGTTTTGTTTTTAGGCTGATTTTCCATACCTTTTCCCCATTTTCCCTTCCCCCTCTCCCAGAGGGTGTTCATCCACCCTATTAGCTATGGAATTAGGCCCAACCAGCCCAAACCTGGGTTGAACTGTTGATATACAGATTTCAAAGGCTGACTATTCAGTGGATAAGGAATCAGTTGGATGATCTTAGCCGGAGGGTTATGGTCAACAGCTATCTGTCCATGTAGAAGCCTCAAATGGAAGCCAGATATCGCAAGTCCATTGGGGATGATGGTGTACCAAGCATAGTGTGTAAATGATACTAGACACAAAAGTAGTAGGTGTGATCTCCAATAACATTTTAAATCAAATATATTAGCTGATTTGAGTATAATAGGCTTAAAATTAAGCCACACACATCACTGTGGGACTTTGCTAAGAGAATGCTGGCAAACGAAATGAAGTACTTCAACCACAACAGTACAAGAGAATGAGTGTAATTTTTAAATGACACTAACAGACTCCAAAGCCTACAGCAATTTCTAAAAAATGTATAACTACTTAGGAGTCTGAGATATTCAAAACATATCTTTGGATAATAACTTATATTTGAGTCATGAATAACAGGTTGTTACATAGTTAGGAACTTCTGAGAACACTGACTCTCACTGCTCATTGAAATGGAATCTTCTGCCATTCACAGAATCACAGAATCACAGAATCACCCGGGTTGGAAGGGACCC
>NW_024968952.1:0-9539 GCF_019238085.1 Lagopus leucura
GGAGAGGAGAGGAGAGGAGAGGAGAGGAGAGGAGAGGAGAGGAGAGGAGAGGAGAGGAGAGGAGAGGAGAGGAGAGGAGAGGAGAGGAGAGGAGAGGAGAGGAGAGGAGAGAGGAGGAGAATTGATATGTTAAGATAAAAGCTATTTACTAAGAAAGTAAAGACAGTTGTAATTATATATATATATAAATATATACTATGTAGATATGTATATTTATATATATACATGTATATGCAGGTGATGCACAAAGCAATTGCTCACCACCTGCCAACTGGTGTCCACCCAGTTCCCAAGCAGTATCTTCCCTCCAGCCAACTCTGTCTGGTTTAGTTGTTCAGCATGACACCACGTGGTATAGAATAACCCTTTGGCCAGTGTAGGTCAACTGTTCTGGATCTGCCCCTTCCAATCTCCATGTGTACCATCCAGCCCCTCACTATCAGGGTAGTGTGAGAAGTAGAAACATTGTTGGCCCTGCATAAGCACTGCTTAGCAATGACTAAAACATTAGTTTGTGATCAGCACTGTTTCTCTTCTTAAGCCAAAACTGGGCATCATAACAGATACTAAGAAGACAAACCACTCTGTCCCATCTGAAACTAGGACAGCTTGAGATCATACCCGCCATCCAGAGGGACTTGGGCAGGTTGGAGGAATGGCTCTTTGGCATTTCAGTACAGAGAAACACTAAGCCCTGTCCCTGGGAAGGCAGAGCCCCAGGCAATTGTCCAGGCTGGGCAAAAAAAACAGTCTTCTGAGGAACAATCAGCTGTGCAAGAGCCACCCTGTGGCTGGCAGCAGTGAAAGCCAGCAGGATCTGGCACTGCTGGAGCTGGAACTGCTGAAACATGTATTTGTTCTCTGATTAGAAGTCATTTGTTTACACTGGAACAAGTACTTCTCATTTCTTTACACTTACTTAAATGTATATCTATCTGCTTTGTGACTCCTTGTTTGAGTTTGGAGGAGCAAAAAGCATATTTTCCTGATTTACACAATGGAGTAAAATAATCCTGTTTTCCATAACTACGTATATTTGAGAGATGATGAATGCTTCTTTTTTTTACTTATGTCTTTGGAATGGGGACCACATAAGCAGCAGCCTGAGTCCCAGGTCAGGAGGCTTGTAGTGCTGATGCCCCTCTGAGGAAGCACAGAGTGAGCTGTGACAGCTGGGACTCCATCAGTCAAATATAGTTACAGGGAGGAGAGCCTGAATGCTGGAACTGCAGTACATTTGGATAGAAAGGAAACAAAGAATGATGCAGGTGAGATGACAGATAATGAGAGATCTCAGTGGGATGTAAAAGCCCATAATTGGCTTCTCACGGAGGAAGAAATTTGAAGGTTCCTCTTTCCCTTCCTCAGGTACTGGCCTTACCATTCTCAGACTGACCTCTACCAATGACATTTTTGAGTAATTTATTTACTTTTATTGAAAAAAAAAAAAAGTTACCCTGGTAACTATGAAGGAAACCTTTTTATTTTGTGTAGCTGATGTCTGCAGCATTGACCATAAATTACTTGTAAACTTTAATCCTATAATAGGTTATACAGACCAGCATAGTCTGAATACAATTTGGAACAGAGAGTATTTGAACATAGATTCAAATGAGACCAAGAATAACTTTGAAAAAATCCTGAAGGTTGATGAGAAATTCCTTCTCTTGACAATCTGTAAACACAGAGTAATAGTGAAGTACTTTATTGTCTGCTTCTCAGCTTATTCTCCAATATGTGCATCAGTTGAAGTCAGGAATAAGCTCTATGCAGAAACTAGTCTTGAACTGTATTGATTTTACTTTTCTTGTTAATTAGTATTTACATATGATTGCAAAAATCAGACATTTAATTTTGGAAACTATTTAATTTGAGTTTACTTATTGGAGTATAAAATGTCAAAACAGTGCACTTAAGATTTTCTTATTAAAACATGGCTGCCTAGAAAAAGATATTTTCTCTGGAGGCTTTATCTGGATCTGAATGGAGATGTGAATGTTGCCAAAATGCAATTTAGGTGTCTGGGTGAACATGCTGTCGAAACACAGAAAAGTAAGAGTTGGAAAAGCACAAAAGTAATGCGGTATTTTACACTGTAGCCAGGGCATCAAGTTTAATTTAACTCCTACATTTTCAATCTTCATAGAGATGTGCTATTTTTCTTAAGTGCTATTGTTTTGGAAATAGCATAGGACAAGAAGACAGGGAAAATAAATTTGAGTACAACTTTTCTATTACAGCAGTTGTATTTTGAAATTAACAGATATGCAGAAAAGATGCCAACTCTGACAGACGCAACCTAAAACAGGAATACACAGGAAGAATTAATGGGGAAATTTAAAGATACAAAATTTCTGCAGATACAAAATTTCCAGATTAACTTCCACACAAGAAAGTGTAAATCTGTGTACCTTGAGTTTTTATTGACAAGAAAGGATGTATTTTCCTCTGTTTTACAAAAAGTCAGCTAGAGCAATTTTGATTAAGAAAGGCTGGGAAGTGTCACCGAGTTAATGGCATCCTGAGAGCCAGGGCATATCAGTTAGATTTAACTCCTCTGTGGAAAGTAGTTCATAAATAAATTCTCAAGCTCTCCTGACAAAACATTTTCTGAGAAAGGTAAAATTATAGGAGTATTGCAGCAGTAAAATTTATACAAGAAGCATTAAAAAGAACTTTATTAACATAAACAAGTCGAGTATCCTAATCCTCTTCAGAACTCCTAAGTGTCTAAATAAGATGAACTCTGGACAAGAAAGTTATCTTAAAAATAATTTAGCATTAGGAGAGACCCTTGTCAACAGTACTTTCTCTCAGGGTAAATCAAAATTGTTTGTACAACCTCTGCTGTTGTAAAGACGTTACCACAAAGGCTGAAATTCATTGCAGCATTGTATGAAAAAGACATTGAAGTAGACATGGAAAGGGTTAACTTTTTTACGCTAACACAGATCCTCAATTATTTATCATATTTCATGAAATTTGAAGGCCATTAAATGAAGGCAGCTGCACTGGCTCCTGTGTCAGGTTACTGTCTGACACCCAAATAACACATGAAGACCACTTCATGTCTTTGCCAGCAAGCATCTATGCCTGGTGAAAGCCGTCACTAACTGCTATTTTTTTCCTTGCTGAATGCTCATAGGTGACTTCAAACAGTCCTGGTAGTACAGAATCAATATCTTAGCGCCAGCAGCTGCAGCAAAACTATTACCGTTATTGTGTTTACCCTTGGTCAGGTTACTCTTTCCTCCCAAAGCAACTAAAAATTCCAGCAAGTGCTCACAGCCTCTCCTTGGCAAGCTCTCTCTGTCATCTACAGGTATCATGCATGTTTCATTTTCTTTTTCCTCAAGGGAGGCTGCTATGGCTAAGAAATAAAATGAGACAAAAAGAAGCAGAAAGAGAAGAAATGTTGCCTGATTTTTAATTAAATGACACTAGGGTTTGAAAACCCCAGTGATTAGCACTCTGAGCTGCTAAAATCAGGAACAAATAAGCCAGTAGGAGAAATGGACCATAAATAACTTTGGCTTTACTATGATAGTAAACAAAATACCTCTCTCATTATTTTCTCCTCTCAAACAAAGCACACACATTCAAGCCTGTGCACAGTATGCAGAAGACAGACCATGAAGAGGTATGATGTTATATAGACGCATTTAGCCTACCCTTTAATTAATCAAGTGAATGCTTCATTTTTACTTCAACTCATTCAGTGTTTCTGGCTTTGTTGTGTCATTAAATATGACATTTCCACATTTGGAAAAAAATGTCAAGCTATAATGATACGCCTACTGCAGTGTACTGCCTCTACTAAACAGAAATCACGATTGATTGACAGCTTGGGGCTCAGAAGGAATAATTTTCTGTAAATAGGAAATATATAACTTTCATTAGTGGTTTTAGAATATTTTCAAAAAAAGTAAACTATTTTTTTTTAAGTTTTCTTTCAGACTTATGAGCTACTAATCTACCTTTTCTCTGTTGCTTGGCATCTTTTTTTCTTTTTTTCTTTTTTAACCTATACATGCCATCTTTTGTTCACTACAGATAGAATGCTAAAACAAGTAATTTACCCCAGATTGGCTCAAGTAAAAGAGCTATGCCACTTTCTAGGGCATGTATTAATCAGGGTCTATTCTTAAAGGTCTATTCATATTACCCCTTTTGAACACAAATAGTCAATAGGAAGGTATGGGTATGGTAATTTTATAAATTTTAGGAAAGAAGAGACTATAGTCATTACCCCTAGCTCATTGCCATTGCTACTCCTTCCACAGGACTTTAATTCCTGATATATTTGGGATTTCTTTACTACTGTTTTTTGATAACTGGCAGGAAAGAAAATCCTAAGCAGCAATGCAGGTAATGATTCAAATGGTTGATTAAGATTGGAATGTAGATTGTACAGGGTCAGATAGCTTTGTTTAGACAACTGAATCTCTGTTTAATTACAAGAATAAATTAGACATCAGAAATTTGTATTCTGAAATGTGAATGTTCCTCATCGGTTGGTAATAATACAGGGCGAAAATTAGAGATTGAGTTCTCTGCTAATGAAAGCGTGATTAAAGAGAAGAAATTCTGCCAACAAAAAGCTTTTGGTTGCTGTTTGTTGAGCAACAGTTTCTACAAAGCCTATTTAATTTGCAGAGTCTTTTCAGAGAGGACAGATAGGAAATGACAATATTCACTAAAATTGGAATGGAATTTCAAGAATCTTCATGATTTTTGAAAGTGAAGGTCATATGTCAAAATTTAAAAACCATTCAATTTTTAATTTTTTTTATCAATCATTTGTATTATAATTTGAAACTCACATAGCATTTCAAAATTACAACATACACTGTAAAAGAAAAAAGTCATTTCCATATCATAGTAACATACATTGTTTAGAAAATACCAAGGAAGGACTTATTCTTTCATTTTTATTTCACAAATATGTTAAATAATTTTTTGGTAGAGAGATTTCTGTTTTGATGACCCTATGATTTGTAAACACATTTTTAACTAAAAGTCTCCTCAATTTTGACAGTGACACTGTTTCCAAAAGCTGAATTCAGTTGCCTCCATAGCTCCCCCCTGCTCTGATCCTCTCATCCCTCTTATCATGAGCTGTTCCTCCTCAGTGAGGTGCTGGAGTGGGTAGGGGTGTTCTTTTCTTCACCCTCTGCTCTTTGAGCATCATATCCCTCACAACATTAACACATTCTCTCCTGTGTATTTTTGCAAAGCAGTAGCAGTAGAAGTGTGAGGCTTTTCATTCAAGAAAAAAGGACTGCTTTGAAAGACAAGGTACATATATGAGCTGGAGATTAGAAAGCATTTGTAAGTACATAAAAACTGGCCAAAGGGATTCAGAGGGATTCAATTTTTTTTTTTTTTTTTCTTTTCATTACTGTGATTTGACTGAGAAGATCTAGTAATGTGTCTTGGCACAATTTCAAAGGCCTTTTTAACGTCATCACTGATCAACCATACTTTTAAGAAAGAACATTTCATAGGCAGGCATGAGCCACCACTTATAATATTGCCATTTATTGTATGATTGAATTTATGTCAGGTGTAGCTAAAAGAACATCCTAACTTCAACAAGAGTTCATCTTGAGCATTAATTTACTGTTTGCATATATATGTTTTTTATACTAAACGTACATCCATCTCTGCAATTCCCGATTCTCCTCAATACCCTGGGTCATTCTGTACCACATAAAGCAAAAAAAAAGAAGAATTGTCAACTGCAGTCTCAGTAGATAATTCCTCATAAAGATATAAACAGAAAAAACCTCATATTTTTGTTCAAAAAGAAGGCAGGGAGTTTCCAAAATATTGTAAGTTTCCTCTGCAGAATAATAGAGCAAATTTTACAGATTCACATGGCTGGTTTCAGCCTCCTACATTTGGAGAAATCTGAATGGAAACAGTGCAGTCCATGAGTCTTTTCAACATGTAGTCTGATAAGCTATCTTTCTGTCTCCAGAGACTTCTGTATTAGTATACACTCAACCAGGATAAATATAGTATTTATCATAATATCAGAGAATAATTCCAGTGGCTGTAGACATGAAGAAATCTATTCTGTTGGAAGAAGAAATTGTCAGTGCAGTATGAAAGGAGTTCAGAAAGAAAATGTATGTCATTGTAAACACTGCTTTCTCTGAGATTATATATTGTGTGATCTTCTTGAGACACGTGAAAAGATGGGACTAAATACAACCATTATAACCTACTGAATAACATATCTCTCTTAAAATTTTTATATAAATCATCCTGTCCTTAGAAATCTCATAACAATATTTTTTCTCATTATGTATATTTAAAATTAAGCCTCATAGTGAAAAGTGGTTTAGTAAGAAATCTCATGTTACTTCTCTAAAGTACCTTAAAGAAAAGGAAACTGGAGGAGACTACAATAGGAAACTGGTCAATATAAAACTTTTCCACAGTTCTGTATTTCTGAAGACTGAGGCACTTCTTTTATAATATGATCTTGGATACCAGACAAATATAAGTGCAATAATTTGAAAAAAGCAAATATGTACAATCATTACCTCTGTATACCATTATACTACCTACGTTGTAGTCCTAAACTGGTAGAAGGATTATTTAAGAAGTCTACTTCTTTTAAATACATTATGGATCTTTGAACAATAAAATAACAGTCATTGTCCAGTAGGATGAGCAATATAATTTTTGAGATGTCTCATAGTTTAGTTAATAAACATTTTGCTATACTTGCATATATTTCACAAAATCTCTGTAAAATGCATCAACATTTGAGTAGTGAAAAATGAAGCAGAGCCTGAATTCATCCTCAGCTCTTTAATTCACTATAGTTGCTTCAGCTGTTTGTTTGAGATGTGGGATCTAACCTCCTTTGAGATGGTTTCTGATTATCTCCAGGTAAAGAGACTCCACAATCCATCTGGACAGGATCCACAACGCTGATTGCAGAGTATTTGTGGTTTATTTTCTTTCTGCCTTTACTTTTTCTTGTAGCACTACTGCCATCCGTAAATTCTAACTACTTTTGCAGTAGGCAATGTTGGTACAATTTGATTGACTCTGCAGTGATTTTATGAATACATGGGTAGATGGGAGTCTTAGCATGACACCTCCTGCAGCCTTCTTATCCACTGAAAAATTACTTAATGTTTTAAATGCTAAAATCTGAAATTCAGGTCTGGAGGTTAGAATTCCCTAAGCCCAAGGGTTTCCATGTTTCTGTATCCAGTCAGTGTAGATGCTGGCATAGGCTTCTTCAACCTCTTAAAATACAACATGGACATAGCTTTAGAGTCGAGGGTTCTAACAGGCTCCCAACTTCTGATTTAACATCTAATAATGCACCTGTCTCAGAAAAGGCATTATACAAAATCACATGCTTAGTATCTACACATTTCACTACCTTGCCACTAAAGTCAATGAAAAAAAAAAAAAATTTCTCTGGCACATGATCAGATTCAAGAGAATCACCACTGTCATAGCATCTAGAAGTTGAAGAAATGAAATATAATCCTAATTTTTGCTCAACATGTACACTTAGGGAAAACTGGTAACAGATAATAATAATAAAAAATCCTTTATGTCTAGTGCTTTTAAATTAAAAGCAATTTATGTTTACAAACAAATACATTTTCTGAATGAATTTTTGTCCTTCATCTTCTCTCATCATCTCAAGCTTTCAAGTTATTTTATTCACTTAGCTGGAAAAGAAGAGCTGGAAAAACATGAGCTGTGAAATTTTTAGAGAAGTGTGCTCTGCAGAAAGGGCGGTCTAGGCTGCTCAATGGAGAAACTTGCATCTGTTGCAATTTTTTTTTTTTACAATTATGGTAAAAGTTGCTACCACCAATTCTTTTGACCTATTACCTTATAAATGTCTATATTATGTATCTTTTATAAATGGAGAAATGCTATAAGCTTGTTGAAGAACCCAACTGTATCGTTAGGCCTGTCTTTTCTTTGAGCAGAAAGTACCTATTCACTCTCAGTGTTCCCTCGACTACCATTAATGATCTTCCACAGAAAAACGGCAATTTCCAGCTCCCTCTGATGGTCCATTTCAGAATGATATAATCATAACTTCCCATTTAGGCACACTATTCTATCTGTAATTTTTTCATAAGTAATTCTTGGATAAGAATATCGTGGCTCTATTCCTTTACTTCTTTTTTCTCTTTTGAGAGTATTTGTGAGATACTTTTTAACTTTGGTACATGACTCTCCAGCAAGCCACTAGTAGATTTCTAATACTTTATGTTCTTGAAATTGCAAATTAGCATTCTAAGGCTTTCTCTGGCCAGGTTTCCATAGCAACCCTTGTACAGCTTATTCATTAGAAAGAGTTCTGTTTAATTGATCTCCTAATGTATTGCTTAATAGTAACTGTTAAGCAGTCTTTTGTTTCCAGGTCATATTTAGGGTTCACATATTTGCATAAAAGCATTTCATTAGCTGAAACCAATCATTATTAGTAATTTTCTTTTTTTAGTTTAAAATAACTAAACCCTCATTGAGATTTTCTGAATAGCAAATATTTATATCTTGCTGAATGGGTTTTCCCTGTGAGCCTGGGTGCTTTGTTTCTCTGAGCAGCAAGAAAATTACAGAGCTTCAAAATGTTAATCAGAGAAGACAAAAAGAAAGTGGGGTTTTTTTCAATTGAAATGTAAATGCACAGTGACGATAACTATAGACCACAGGCAATATTTGATGACAAAGTTGTAATGGATAAATATCCTTTAAAAATCACAGTAATGCACTGCTTAACTTGAATACACTGGATTTTTTTTTTCTATTATGCATAACAATGATTTTCTGATATCTCAGGATATGGAAATTAAATATATGAAATAGATAACTTTTGTTTTTGTAATTTTGTGTTGTCCAAAACTCTTCTCACTAAAGTTAGTCATCTTGGGTGAATATTTTTATCGTGAGATGTTATTATTTCATTTGGTTCTGCATGAATTATAAGCAGATTTTCAGCTGACTTGAATACATTAAAAAACTCACCTAGAGACTTATGATTCAGTTCAGTTATAAAAATGGAAAAATTGTTTTCACTAAGAACAATTATTTAAATTCTGTGCTATAGAAGACAAAGAATAGTTTCAAATATCTTCTCCTTAACCTCTCAATAAGAACTAATCCACCAAACTTTCTGAAGCTTGTATGTAACTGACTTCATATTACTAGTCTCATTTTATATATGCTATGAGTTCACAGAGTCAGAATCTGGACTTTCTAAAACAATCTTTTAAGCATCTTTCTGGTTTTTGTTTTGTTTTGGGGGAAGGGGTAGGGAAGATAGGAAGGGGAGGTACTTAGATGATGGTTTTCAAGGTTTACTCACAAACATAAGAATTTAAAATCTGATTCCTCCCCATCCCTCCCCTCCACTCCCTCTCCTCTCCTCTCCCCTCCGCTCCCTCTACCTCTCCTCTCCTCTCCTCTCCTCTCCTCTCCTCTCCTCTCCTCTCCTCTCCTCTCCTCTCCTCTCCTCTCCTCTCCTCTCCTCTCCTCTCCTCTCT
>NW_024968952.1:9639-17098 GCF_019238085.1 Lagopus leucura
TCTCCTCTCCTCTCCTCTCCTCTCCTCTCCTCTTTCCTTGCTTTGCTTTGCTTTGCTTTCTTTTTCTGTTTCTTAGGAGACTCATCACTACTGAAGATCAAATTTTGAACTACAAACAATGCTAGGACCATGGTGGTGACTATCTCTCTCTTGCTTCCTACTAAGACTCCTTTCTTTTATTTCTTGTCTTCCCTTCTCCATCTCCCTAAATGACTAGGATTTGTAATAAGCTAGTTGAGCTAACATTTGACCTGCTGTGTCTTAGTCTCACCCTTAGGTATACACATATTAAAAGAACCTTCTCTCTCTTAGGAATTGGAGCAAGACATCATGTACTTGTTAAAGACTGAGGATTACCTTACTTTGAAGTGATCAGGGGCATCATGTAATAATGCTGTACAAATAGGATTGTTATACTCATTTTGTTAGGCTGCTAATTATAGAAGAGTGAAAAAAAAAATTAACATTCAGATATTTTGAAATATATGTTTAGACACATGTAAGTCAAAGATTTTCATTTTTTCTGCTAATGATTATATCACTTCAACGCATTTTTCTTAGGGGATAGTTTCAATGATGGTAGTCTAATCCAAAAAGAATTTTTTCATTTATATTTTACATTACACTTCTTCTCCGCCTTTGATCTTTTTTCCTTGCTGTTTGAAAGACTTCAAGTGTAGTGGTAGAGTAATAACCTTACAATCTTCAAGCATGCCCACCTGTTCTTAGTTTTAGAAATCTTTGTGAGACAAGCCCTAGAAGTAATATAACAGCTACTACAGTACAATCAAACATATTGTACTAAACCAGTGGTTTCAAGGCAATTATACTTGCTTAATCATGTTGTTTTCCTGTACAAAGAGGGAGAGACATAAGAAAAAATGCAACACAAAGAAGCCAAAGATACAGGCTCTTTTTAATGCCTTTCTCCAAATAGCACTTTGATCAACTGGTGTGTACTCTAAGATGTCTCAGTAATTTCAAGACTTGTAAACATCTGTTGCTAGAATAAGAAGGAAGTAATTTGCCCTCAAGTACCATTCCTTGCTTGAAATTCCTCTGCATTTTGAAGTTCAGCAAATGCTTTTGTTTTGTTTTACAAAACAAAGAATGTGCGTGAGAGGAATAGATCTGTAGCATTAATTTACTTAGTCATGAATACTTGTGAAAATGAATACAAACTTAACTCTCAGCAGCAGCAGAACATGGGAGATATTGCAAACATCCAACTTGCTCACACTTAAAAAATTTCATTTCAGGGTGCCACTGCAACAATAAGGCCGAATAGCACAACACTACAGCATATCACAAAGCTTCTCACACAGCAGCTTATTTATATACAGCCTTCTTAGTTCTTCTAGTCAGGCTCCTTTTTGTCAGGCTCCATCATTATAGTGAACCCATGTCTCATGTGTAGCCTGTACAAATTAACTTCTATTCTCACTTAATGAAAAATGTGACCCCCCACCGAGTTCCATTGACAGCTAGCTCAAAAGTAGTGGGAGGTGGCCCTGCCAATAAAAGAAGGGTTGGAATTACATGACCTTAAAGGTTCCTTCCAACTCAAACCATTCTAATATTATATCAGGAATCTTATGTATTAGGAGATCTAAATGCAACTGAGTACCAAGGACAATTAATCTAGACACCTATCTAGGACATGGGCAGCCAGTTTCCCCTGCAGAATACTGTGAGAGACTGTGTCAAAGGCTTTGCTGAAGTCTAGGTAGACTACAGCAACAGTCTTTCCCTTGTCTATCAGTCTGGTCACCCAGTCATAAAAGGAGATGAGGTTGGTCAAGCACAATCTGCCTTTCATGAACCCATGCTGCCTGGGCCTGATCCCTTCTTCGGGTAAGGAAGTAGCTAGAAGGCCACACCCAATGGGTAGTGGTTAATGGAGTTAAGTCCAGCGGGTGACCCATTACAAGTGATGTCCAGGGTCAGTACTTGGGCCCATCTTGTTTAGTATCTTTACTGATGACCTAGATGAGGGGATTGAGTGTACCCTCATTAAGTTTGCAGATGACACGAAGTTGGGAAATACTGTCAATCTGCCTGTAAGTAGGGAGGCCCTACAGAAGGATCTGGACAGGCTGGATAGCTGTGCTGAGATGACTGGAATGAGGTTCAACAAGGCCAATTGCCAGGTCCTGTACTTTGGCCACAACAACCCCATGCAGTGTTACAGGCTTGGGGATGAGTGGCTGGATGACTGTGAAGAGGAACCAACACCTGGGGGTGTTGGTTGATTCTTGGCTGAGCATCAGCCAACAATGTGCCCAGGTGGCCAAGAGAACCAACGGCATCCTGGCCTGCATTAGAAATACTTAGTGTATGCATATTACACTTGTAACATTTGCTATCATTATTTCTGCTACTTCACTTTTTTAGCCCTTGAAATATAGGAATAAATAAAGAAAAAAAAAAAAAAAAAGTGAAACCTATTTCAATAGAGGTGTCTCGCAATATCTTACAAGAGGACAAACTGAAATGGAGAGTCTATGTCATACTATTCATTTTCCTGTGAACAACACCCTCTCATCTTACTCATTATACTCATCTTACATTGTTATCTGCTGTCTTTTCCTTCTTGTATTTCTAGGAACTAGTCCCAACTCTGATCCTTATTTCTGTTTGGCAATATTGAGACTGTTGCTCTAATAAGACTTTCTATACAGAATCCAAACTGATCAAAGGCTTAGAGCTGCAGTGCAGTCTTGGGTGTCACTTTGATAACAATATTTGTCTTCTGCTTTCCTCTTTTGGTAAGTAAAGATTGTTCTTCGTGAAAAGGACACAAAAGAACACCTCAAGAATCTTCCATTAGAAGCACTGTATTTATTTCTACTCATTCACAATGCAATACCATGTACATATTTTAGAGAGCATTCACTCCATTTAGGTGACTTTGACATCCTATTATGACTGGTGTACCATCAGACTGAAGCTTCAAAAGAGACACATTCAGAATAAAAAAAAGATAGAACTTTAAGTAGCAAGCCTAAAAGCAGAAAATATCTGTCAGTGAATATTAGAGCAAAGTTTGCTCTAAGTTTGGCCAGAGAGCCATTCAGGCATTTTTGCTACTGTCTTCTGTTTTTTTTCTGGCACAAAATAAAAGGGTGGAAAACATGAAAGGGCATCAAGGAAACAGCTAGTTTTTATAAAGTTGTTGTCTTATAAAAAAGTGAAATTTATCAGCTATGGTTATTTTCCAGAATGCCTCTCAAATTATTACTTTAATTGCATTGCTGGCAGAGTATGCATTGCTGGCAGAGTATGCAGTTTTTATTAATCAATAAGACAATGATCCACACAATGGAACAAGCAGCCACTAATCATTATTTCATCATCAATCTCTAAATCTGTTTTCCATTATTAAAATCCACAATGCTCTGTAGGTTCCCCAAGAACAGTATTTTACAACTGCAGTGTATGTCACATCATAAGTGTTTTCACTGTGGACGGTGGTTTAATTTCAGTGCTAGCTATATCACTCTGAGCTTATCCATACTGTATTCAGTATGGAAGATATAATGGGCCAGTAATGACAGCACCATGGCTTTACCAGCTGAAGTCACAGATGTTTAAAGCTATAGCTGACGCACAGATGCTGTTCCTAGGAGGGGGAAGAAGGAGAGGAAGGTGGCTGGTGTTTTCCATTAAAATTGACTAAGGCTGAAGTGGTGTGTCCTAGCTCAGGTGCCCTTGAGTAGCATGTGGTTTGTATGTAGAACCTCCCAGAAGGTCAGGTTGTGTGTGCCCATGTGGTAGCAGAGGAGGGGAGGCCTCATGGTGGCTGCTGCTCCTCACAGGAACCGGAGAGGCAACACTAAGCTCTGCTTTCTGGTAGCAGTGAGAGGGCCCGAGAGAACAGCATGGGGTTGTGTGAGAAGGATCAGGGGGGTGCCAGAGAAAGGTTCTTCACCAAAAGGTGGTCCTGCCCTGGAACAGGCTCTCCTGACTGCCAGAGTTTCAAGTGTTTGGACAGCACTCTCAGAAATATGCTTTGAACTTTGGGTAGTATTGTGTGAATCCAGAAGTTGGATGCAATGATTTTTATGGGTCTCTTACAGCTCTGGATATCCTGTGATGTCTGTCCTACCCCATAAGCACTGGGACTGCTGGATGTGTGAGGGTTGCTGGCATGTGTGAATTTTGATGTTGGGAGTAAATATGCAGTCTGTTTGCTACCAGCTTGTACTGCTGTGTCAGTCCATGACCTTCTGTATTGGCTTTGCCGTATTTCCCATGGAACAGGGAGGTCATATGACTTTGTAACATCAAACATATTCATGCATATAAATGCTTTGGCTTTTTTTTTTTTTTTTTAAACTAAGATAAACTCTCATCCTCAGCCCTCTTGCTTAACAACAAAAAAATGTTTTTGTCCCTCATGCCTGCAATCTCATATTCAAAGAACACTCTTCTGTGATCAGATTACTCACAATCATTCAAAAGCAGAATTATAAAAGTATTTTTGTACTTTCCTAGGATTTCAGTCTTCATATTTATTTTTTGTTATGCTAGTCTCCACTCATTTGGAACCCATTCCTGATTTATTATTCATAGTCCGTATATTTTGTTTAGATAAACAGACAAGACAATCACTTCCCTGTTCAACACAAAATGAAAACAGTGGCTGTTTCTGCTCCCCTGAAATGAGCTCTGACTTTGTGCAGTGACCCTGATCAGAGAACACCATACTTTCAAGAGTCACTGATTCAAAAAAAACCTTAATCTAGGCAGATCTAGGACTTTCTTGTTCTACAGAAATCTCTTGGCCACAGGATAACCGTAGCCAGCTCCTTGAAACAGAGACGCTACCAGCAACTGCATCAACTTGTCTATATCTAACAGTAAAGCAAGATGTGACTGTCATTTCTGCTTGACTTTCTTAGTGAGAATTACATATAATGATCACAGAAAAGGAAATGAGAGTAGCTGTGCTGTGGACAAGGTCTGTATTACGTGCAATGCAAAGGATGGAATCCAGTTTGATGCTACACCACCTGGGAAGCCTGCCATGTGAAGTGGTATAAGGTTATCTGTGTAATTTGTATCCTAGAATTTTAGCTCTAATAAATATAATTATATATCTTACGTGTTACCTTACAAAGTTTAAGTATCCCTAAGTGTCTCTTACTGGTGTCATGATGGACTAACATCTTCTAGAGCAAAACATCTTGAATATCAAGTAAAGAAATAAAGAAAATAAATCAAATTGGTAAAGAAAAATAATGGGATACAAAAAGACTTGAGTTCTTGATACTTAGAAGCATTTTACCTGTCTGGCCATCAGGGTAAAAGCTTCTCACTTCAGTCATATCAGGACAGGTATCTACAGTTCAGAACAGGTGTATGCAACTTCTGATTAGATTTGTTTCTTTAATGAAGGGTATTAATTTCTACAAAATTGGAAAAGATTCACCAGTTGGTTTTGATTAAATGACTACTGATGACAAACCAGTGACAGAAACAGTCTGTGCAAACATACTGTGATATTGCATCACTGAAGCCATGAAAAAGCAGAGGTTAAATATCACACAGAGAATAAGATCAGAAGAAAACATGATAACAAACATCCTTGCAAGCATCTTTTGCACCAAAATGATTAACTGGAAACATTTTTAATTGATTTAAAATAAGGCTATCACAGCAATAAGTGGAATCTTAGAAACAGCTATAGATATTTGATTTCTCCCCTTAATATTTGAAATGCAACTCCTCTAAACACATACGTTTTGAATTGTAAGTATCAATTCATATTCATCTGAGGGAAAGAAAAAAAGAAGTGGCATTAAAATAAGTGCATGTTTTGCAAGTGCAAATAGGTCTGGAGTTAGAAGGTAACTGTTCAGCATGTAAGTAGTGCCAAAAAACTTCATTAATGGCGAGGTACCATATCGTAGAAAGAGACTTCTACTTCAATAATTTGTTTCCGCTATAAATAATTCAACTGAATTTTCTGAGATTGGACCTTGGTCTGCTTCAGGTGAAAGCATTTCCAGGTGAAAATATTTTCTTTTATTTAGTAATGGATTTTTGGCAAGTGAGGTCATGTCATCATTTTAACTCGACAAAGTCCATGTACTAGGCATCCAAAGAAAGATGAGGGTCCTGTCAGGAAGACATAAACAAAACCTGAAGCTGTTTCAGATCCACGGAAGTCTGATATGGGACTGAGGAAAGACAGAGAAATTGGTGTAATAATTCAGGATTAGTAGGATGAGACTTTCTGTGCTAGCAAAGCTAACAATCTTTCAAACATGATTAGAATAAATTATTTTATTTCAAGCTTCAATCTGTATACATTGTATTTTCCTTCAGGAGCTCATCAACTAAATATATTTGATTTGATTGTAGGAATACAGATTGATGATGGCAAGCCATACATACAATTTTATATAAATAAACATTCAAAGTAAAACTTCCAAGTGTTCATAGATGGCCAAATGTATCCCGGAACATGCTATTCATATGAACAGTTCTGTCTCTTATTTTTTTTTAAAGGTTATACTAAGTTTAGTTAACATTTTTCTTCAATAAAGTTCGTGGGCTTTTATCTTATTCACGTAATAAAACTATTTCCCCAATTTAAAAGTAAGAAAAAATGGAAAATCAGTTTAATAAATTAAGTATCTGTATTAAAATAGCATAGAAAATAATGCAAATTTAAGGTTAAAAAAAAAAAAAAGTAGAATGTGGAACTGAAATGCAATCAATACAATCTGACTATTTACATTAAGAGGCTGAATATTTTATGTAGTGATGTTTTCATTCAGTTTCACTAATTTATATTTCTAAATTCATTTTTAATGGTTTTGAAGTGTCAGTTATATTTGTGGAAAGTATAAAGTCCTGAAAAGTTATTAATTTGTTATTTTAATTGTTATTTAATGTTTAATGTTATTTATTAATTTATTATTATTATTATTATTAATATTATTAATAATATTATTGTTAATAATATTATTATTAATTATTAATATATATATTATTTATTAATTTATTAATTTAATGTTATTTATTGTTAATTAATTATTAATTCTTAGACAACTCCTGATGAAGAAAGAAAATTCTTGAAAGATTCTGTTTTTTTTTCTCAGTTGAAATTTATTTCCTGATGTTCTTAACTTAGATTTGATCCCCATTAACTAATTATTTAATAATTTACATTTGAAAATGTAGAATACTGAAATGCACATTGGACTTATTCCATTCATATTAGGCTCAGTGCATCAATGGAGATATTTGGGGAACAGATATACTCACTACAAAAATGTAGTGTACTGATACAGTACAAAAGACAATGCAAAAAAGTGTAGAACTTTTACATAGATAGCATTAGAGTGACATTTAAAGAACATTTTTCTCAAAGAGAGAGGAAGGAAGGAAGGAAGGAAGGAAGGAAGGAAGGAAGGAAGGAAGGAAGGAAGGAAGGAAGGAAGGAAGG
>NW_024968953.1:0-271 GCF_019238085.1 Lagopus leucura
GATGGGCTGATGATGTTGGGGTGCAGATGTTGGGTGCTGATGTTGGGGTGCTGATGTTGGGTGCAGATGTTGGGTGCAGATGTTGGGTGCTGATGTTGGGTGCAGATGTTGGGTGCTGATGTTGGATGCTGATGTTGGGTGCTGATGTTGGGGTGCTGATGTTGGGTGCTGATGTTGGGTGCTGATGTTGGGTTTTGATGTTGGGTTTTGATGTTGGGTGCAGATGTTGGATGCTGATGTTGGGTGCTGATGTTGGGTGCAGATGTTGGGT
>NW_024968953.1:371-1126 GCF_019238085.1 Lagopus leucura
GGGGGGCTGCTGTTGGGGGGCCAACGGTGGGATGCAGATGTTGGGGTGCAGATGTGGGGCCAGGCATTTGCCGGGGGGCAGATCTGGGGATTCATATGGGATGCCAGTGAGATGGGCATCGATGTTGGGGTGCAGATTTTGGGGTGCAGAAGTTGGAGTACCAGTGTTGGGATGCATATTCTGGGGGCTGGTGTTGGGGCAGATGGGTTGGATGCAAGCTTTAGGGAGCAGATCTTGGGGTGCAGATATGGGGGGCCGATGTTGGGGTGCAGATCGTGGGGCACAGATATTGGGGGCAGATGCTGAGGGGCCGATGTCGGGATGCAGATGTTGGGGTGCCGATGCTGGGGTGCAGTTTTTGGGGTGCAGACGTTGGGGGGGCCGGCGATGGGGCACATAAAGGGGTGCCGATGCGATGGGTGCAGATATTGGGGTGCAGACATGGGGCCAGACGTTTGTTGGGGTGCAGATCTTTGGGTGCTGATGTTTGGGGGTCAGGTGCAGGAGGCAGATGTTGGGGGGCCAATGATGGGTGCAGATGTTGGGGTGCTGTGCTGGAATGCAGACATTGGGGTGCAGAAATCGGGGTGCAGGCGTGGGGTCAGGCGTTTGTTAGGGGTCTGCATGGGATGCTGATGAGTTTGGGTGCAGATGTTGGGGCCTGGTGTCGGGGTGTTGGATCTGGGGTGCAGATACTGGGGTACCAACGATGGGCTGATGATGTTGGGGTGCAGATGTTGGGTGCTGATGTTGGG
>NW_024968954.1:0-4400 GCF_019238085.1 Lagopus leucura
CCTTAGACTGTTTAATCTTAACGATTAAACACAACCTTGAAAGAAAAAGCAAAGTGTTTTCAAGAGCAGGTAATGTTGGGTATCATCCCAGCTGCCTCCTCTAGCAATATTCCCTACCCACTGTCTAGACCGATGATATTCAGATAGGAATCTGAATCCTGATCACTACACTGGAATCTTAGGTATGTAGACCACTGCACCTCACTAACCAGAATACCTTTCTCTGTGCTACGTGTCACTGTGTTTAAATGAATAGGACTGCATGCTGCAAAAAGCTCTATTAAAACCCTCTAACAGATGGAGGAGAAAAAAAGCTTCCTTGGCCTTCTGCATGCAATTGCCTCAATCTCTCTCCACCAGAACTGTTACGTCTTGAAGACATGAGCCAAAAGATGGCTGCACAAGCTGTGTTCACTTCTGTAGCTGCCTACAGCAACCCAACAGATAAACAGCAGCCATTTCAGCTGAAGAATAAGAAAACCATTTAAGTGCACTGCTAATTGGTGGCAATTCCAGTAGAGTGCAAACTGTCACAGGAAGAAAGAAAAGCAGAACCTTCTGCAAACAGATTTCAGAGCTCACAAAGGTATTTCACATTCACCATGTTTCAGAAGAAGAAACTTTCTATACTGGTCACTGAGAACAATTACATGCAAGTACATTGGCTCCATTAAATCAACTGGATCTGAAGCCTATTGGGCCAAGCCAATGGATTTCTTTTTCATTCCAGAAATAAGCCTCTATCGTGAAAATAATGTTTGCTGACACTATAATTAAGAATTAAAGCTGCAGAAAAATGTGAGGTTTGCTAAAACACAATAGGTATCTTTATCCATACAATATATGGCACCAAAATAGTGTTCTGGGGAGGATAATTAATCAGTGTTCTCTTGCTGAAGTCCTTTTAATTGTCTATAATGGAGTGTGTTGAGGGGGAGATAACTGAGCTTTGACATGGAATAAGATCGAGCACCATTGGCAATATTTACACGAATAAAGATTGCATGATCAGGACCTTTGATCTGGGAATTGCTATTCTGTAATCATCTGTAAAGCAGCAGCAATGCCCCTGGCACTGTACATATCATAATAAATGATGAACAATAAATCGTGTAATTAAATATTCTTTTCAAACATTCCTTTCATAATTCTTGCCTCAGATTTAAGTTCCCACATCAGACATATTAGTTCCTCATAATATTATTAAAGTTCCTACACTTCAGATTTTAAAACTCCCCTAGGGATCTATTGTTTCTTTGTTTAATCTGTTTATGAGCCAAAGGCCCCATTAAATTCAATAGGGAAACTCACAGACCTTTAAAAAGTTAGCCACGAGAGACATTTCTTAGGAAACAGGACCATTTTTGTCATTCCATCATGTAACTATTGGAAATCTATTGATTGGAGCAATTCCAGTAGAAAAACAGGAAAAATACTCCCCCCCCAACAGGTCACCAAGTCATCAAGGCCACCAGGCTAGCCGAGGCAGAACTGCTGTACGCGTACAGTCTTCTCTGCTGCATCTGGTCCTTCACATAACCACATATGGAGAGTATTTTGCATTAAGACCACTCTTTATGCCTCAGCACTTTTGTAGATGCTTTCTGTAAGGACAGCAAAAAGACAAAGCCTCCTTGTGTTTCTCATTGTGGAGGACAAGGAGATGGACAAATGCTTACATACACCCAAATCCAAACAGTGTACCATCCCCAGCAGATTTGAACGTAATGCATCTGAAACAGGATTTTTTTCTTCTCAAAACCAATGGAAATTTTAAGTTCTCATTAACTCCTGAAGTGAATTCCCATTTACCATTACCTTAAAAGGAACTTCTTAAATGTGGAGCTAGATTCTTTACCGAGAGGGAGGAAAAGATGAAGTCACTATCAGTGTGTTGAAGAAGCTGGAGTCTGCCAGAGACAAACTTCATGGTCTGAAACCCTTGCTGAAAATTATCTGACATTGCATTCTGTAATCCAGATAACCAGAGAATTCTGGTTTATTTTAGAGGAGTTTTCTTGTCTAGCTGGAAGGCACTTCTCACTGCTTGATTTATTTCATTAAAAAGTAAAACTCATTCAGAATTTAAGTCTCCTTAGTGAAGCCACAGTGGACAAGCAGGAGTGCTGTAATTTATAAATTCATCCTCAAGATTAAAGAGCTTACAGAGCTATGAAGGGAGTTTTCACTTGTGCAAAAGCATACCCAAGGGATATGCAGGGTCGCTCTGTAAAAGCCTGAGTCCAAAGTTAGAATGTCTGGCACCAATCTAAACAACAACATGTCAGTCAAGATGGTTCAGCTGCAGTTGAGTTGGTGATTTCTCAACAGAAGAGCTTATATGGGCTAGAGTGAGCCCTGGGTGAGATTCATTCAGCCATGACAAATGCATTTAAGTGACTCCTACTTGGTGTCAGATTATTATAAGTTCAATTTTGTTAAACAGTTAAAAAACCAAAAACCAAGCACAGTCTGTGTAAGGCTGGAAAGTTCCACATTCCAGTGAACACGAGGGCTGGTAAACATAGCCTGTGGCCAAACAGCCCACGCAGAGCTTCACACTGCTGAAGCTTTCATCTTCAGCAGTCTGAGGTACAGCCCACAGAGACTACAGGATCTCAACACAAGGTGTTCCATCTTGCTCCAAGCTAACACATATCACATGCTAGGGCCTGTACCTTCCCTGAGCCATCCTGCTGCACCACTAAGGAGGCTCCCAGTGTGCTATCTCCAGGTACTCAACCAAGGGGCTTAGTTTGGATTTCAAGAGGGTGACATTCATGTGTAACTTCCTCATAACAAGCAAAGTTCCTTGAGGGCATTTCCTTCTTCAGAAGTTGGTACCTGATGGTGTATGTATGTATCCAACACTGCTGATTCTTTGATGAACTGCATTCTCATCAAGTATGCCCTACACTAATATTTATATGTCACTACAAAACATGTAACAAAGGCATTTGCCTCTTACCTCATCAAAATCTAATGACACAACCAGAATTATATAGAAATTCAGAGTGTTCTTAGATGTCTGAAAAGGCAGCAAGGAATAAGGCCTTGAAAAGTTCTGTAGTATATAACTTACATGACCTTATGATATATAACAGGGAGTTTTAGAAAAATGTAGCTTGAGTAAGTGCAATTGCAGCTGGATCTCTGTAATACTTTTGGAGGACTTGACCGTATAACCCTAATAAATAAACCTCACAGCATTATCTGCCTTTCTAGACTGCCAGTTGCTTAGAGTTTAAATGAAGTTAGTTTTCTGCTTAGTGAATATCCAAACCTACTAGTAGAAATGTCCTTACACAAGTATAGATATTTGAGTAACTTTGCTGCATGAGTTAGAATAAACACATAACTTCTGGTTCCCAAAGCTCAGACCAAACTCAGGGGTCACATCTCTTTCCTTAACCCAGTATTCTATTCAGTCTCTTGGTTTACCTTTTGTTGACTTGAACTTTACAGCAGTACAATCAACCAGCATCAGCTCTCTGCAGAAAAAGAGATTAAGTTATTCAGGATATATATTTTCCATTTTATTTAAGATCAACACTTAAAGATAATCTATAAAACAGTTTGTTCTAGGAGCATGACTCACTTTAATTTGCATTAATTATTGATGGAAACAACTTTACCCAGATTCGGTTTAACTCCTCCAATACCACTTTCAGTGTATCACAAACTCTCTGTACACCAACATCTTCCACATTAGCAGTATAAAAGCAGAAACAATGATTCACGTACTCAGCGTAGGGGCAGCCTGGGCTACAGGATTTGAGACCTTCTACAGAGGACAGCAGTGTACTGTACTTGAAGCTCTGCCACTGTCTCAGCATGCAATCTTGAACAAAATGTTAATTGCAATGCCTTTCTTTCTCTTCTTCAGATGAAAGATAAATTAGATAATAATTTACAGCCTCCTTTGTAAATGCTCTCAGATTTATGAATGAAGCATTCCTCCTTCTCTTGCTATTGCATTCCTACAATGGCTTGGCTTTCTGTCTGAAACAAAGGGTGTTGTTGGGTTACAAGGCAATTAATAATCAATGTAAAAACAAAAAGAACCTAGCCCAAGGTCAGCATGTCCTGCACTAATCACTTCTGCTGCTCTTAGACACACACCAAGGACTAGCTACCATCCTACATGACTCCTTAGAATGGCAGGACAGATAAAAAAGGAGAAAGCAGAAACTCTTGCCCTGCACTTGATTTTCAACAGACATAAAACCACTACTAATATAGAGTATTTATTTGGAGAAATCTCTGGAAGCAACCCTACGGAAATTAACCCTAACTACACTGAATGTTCTTACTACATGCAGAGACCTCTAGATTTCTCCAGAAATGACTAGTCCTTAGACTGTTTAATCTTAACGATTAAACACAACCTTGAAAGAAAA
>NW_024968955.1:0-3038 GCF_019238085.1 Lagopus leucura
TGTGCTGCCGCGGTGCCGGCTTTATGTGGTGTGTCATCTTTCCCTTCCTCGCTTTCCTCTTGCTTAGAGTTTCCGTCTGTGGCTTTCACTTTTGGCTGTTGGTTTCATGTGGTTTGCAAGGAAGTGTGTTTGTGGGGTTGGTGTTGTGTTATCGGCTTGTATTGCGTCTGTGCTGTGGATGTGTTCTTTAGTTTTTTACTTCCTCTGAAAGTTCTGTTGTTTTTCTTCTTCCACTGAGATTTCCAGTCCTGCTCAAGTGTCTTTTTTGATGTTACGTAATAACATTGTTTGTAAGTTTTGTGTATTCAGTTTTTTGTAATGATTCTATATCAATGCATCATTTCTTATTACATTTTGGGCTACTTTGGTTTGGTACATTTTTCATCAATTCAGAGCTCTCCTATGCAACCTGTCATTCAACAAGTTGGCTTTTTTGTTTGGCTTTTAATATTTTGACTGATGGAGATCTCTTTGTATTTACTCTTCCCTTTCCTTTCTTTTAACTTTAAAGATATCTGAATGGAAATCTTCTCTGAGCTCTGGTACCTTGAAAGCTGTAGAACCATGCAAATTTCATGACAGTTGTCTTTATGTGCTGTGTTGAATGGGGGATGAGAAGAGCAGTTTTGTTGTGAACAATTTCATGTTCTCAGTTTTGTTTTCTTGTGGTGTGAATTGAATGTTTGCTTTGTAGTTGTCTTATAGTATTGGAACTTCTCTGTCTCTATTTCTGTGTTTTTAATGAAAAGAGCAGCTTTTCATGTTTTGAAATTTTTGCACGGTGTTTTATTGTGGAAGAACTCTTTCCTGAGAGTTTTTATTGCAATCTGGTACTAAGGGTAGTTTTGCCAGAGTTTTCTGAACGCCTTGTTAAGTGACACTTCTGTCTGTCTGCAAAGATGGACATACTTCAACCTTCCCGATCTCTCCTTGGGTGTTGAATTGCATTCCTTGGAAATACAATAATTTTATCATTTTAGTTGATCACAAGTTTAGAAAATATGAAATTCAAGTTAGAATATCCTGCATTTCTCTTGTCTTCTGCTGTTATCTTCTGAGGAGGTATGGGTCTCTTCATCTGCCTTGGCAAATGGAATCATTGAGGTCCCATGTGTGTAGAATCACAGAATCATTTGAGTTGGATGGGACCCTTAAAGGTCTTGTAAACCATCTTCCCTGCAGGTAACCAGGGACATCTACAGCTAGATCAGATTGCTCAGAGCCTGGTCCAACCTGACCTTGAATGTCACCAGGGATGTGACAGCCACATCTCTGGGCACGCTGTCCCATGCTGTGATGCTGAGTATTTTAGAATCATAGCAGGTTGGAGAAGATCTCCAAGATCATCCAGTCATCATTGGTTGTTGAGACATTTGGATGAGGCTGTGTGAGGAGCTCAACATTTCATCTCCCATGTGAGTACATCCATGTGTTAAAAGCAGGCATGAGCATATACACCTGACATCCACCTGTCACCAATGTTTCCCATAAACCACATCCCCCAGTACAACATCTAAATATTTCCTGAAAAACCTCCAGGATTGCTAGTCCACCACCTCCCTGAGCAAACCCATTACAGCTCCTGACCACTTTATCAGAGAAGTATTTCCTAATGTCCAACCTGAATCTCCCCTGGTGTAACTTGAAACCATTCCCTCTAGTCCTATCACTAGTTATACAGGGGAAGAGGCCAACCTCCACCTCACGACAGCTTTCTGTCAAGTAGGTGTAGAGAGTGATAGTCACTTCGGAGCCTCCACTTCTCCAGACTGAACAAGGCCAGCTCCCTCAACTGCTTCTCATAAGACTTATGCTTCAGACCCCTTACCAGCTTCACTGCCCTTCTCTTAACATGCTCCATGGTCTTGACTTCGTTCTGGTGAGGTGTCCATAACTGAACGAGTGCTCAAGGGGTGGCCTTACAAGGGCTGTGTACAGAGGGATGATCACTTCCCTGTTCCTGCTGACGACATAATTTCTGAATCAAGCCAGGATACCATTGGCAGTCTTGGCCACCTGGACACACTGCTGGCTAATGTTCAGCTGAGTGTTGACCAATACCCGCAGATCTGTTTCCTCTACACAGTCACTCTGCCTTAGGCCTGTAGCGTTGCCTGAGGTGGTTGGGGCCGAAGTGCAGACAGCCTCCATAATGCTCTGAGTAATAAATGCTGCTCCTCTTCACATTGCTGTCAGTCTGTCTCCTCACTGTCTCTCAGGGCAAAGACTTCCTCCCTCTGTTCCAAACAAGTTTGGGCTGTGGTGTGAGCCAGGCATGGTGGCAGAATGGACTATGCTGTAGTCCGGCTCAGCCCTTGATACAGTGACAATGGGTTGGGCTCAGTCATGTCTGTCTCCCTGTTGCTGTGGCCCTTGGCTTGAGGAAGGCAGAGCAAATAGTGTAGGGCGGAACCAGCTCAAGCTGTGGCTGATTTATCTCACTGAGTGGCCATTGCTGTTGAATGGGGACAATCATTGGGTGTTGAGACATTTAGATGAGGCTGTGTGAGGAGCTCAACATTTCATCTCCCATGTGAGTACATCCGTGTGTTAAAAGCAGGCGTGAGCATAAACACAAACATGATCCCAGGTGCAAGCACTGTACTAGTCCTGCATGAGGAAGCTGTGGATAGATCTGAAGTATTTGTTGATGCTGAAGTGAAAATGGCAGGAGCCCTGAGACTGGAAGCAGATATTGCTGTCAGTAAAGCAATGCTTAAACTGATGCAAGAACTTATCAGTGAGGATGAGAAGTTCTTGACATGGATTGTCAATACACTGGGCTGGAGTGTTGGTGCTGCTGAAGAATTAGAAGTGGTGCAGAAGGGTACATAGAGAAGAAAATATGGCACTCAGGGTGTTAATCGGTAGGCTAATGGTTGATACAGTAGAGGTAAAAGAGATCTAGAAAAGCACTGAAATCTGGAAAAGGCTGCGATAGAATAAAACAACTGTCCTGGAGGAGAATGCTCTACAGGCAGAGTATCACCAGAGAATGGCCTTGGCTCTGTGCAGCACCGCTTAGCAGCAAGAGTAGG
>NW_024968956.1:0-436 GCF_019238085.1 Lagopus leucura
CCCCCCACCAGTTGCTGCCAGCCGCTGCCAGCCGCTGCCAGGGCAGCTAGCCCCCCACCAGCCGCTGCCAGATGCTGCCAGCCGATGTCAGCTTCTGCCAGCCACTGCCAACCGCTGCCAGGGCAGCTAGCCCCCCACCAGCCGCTGCCAGATGCTGCCAGCCGATGTCAGCTTCTGCCTGCCAGCTGCTGCCAGGGCAGCAAGCCCCCCACCAGCTGCTGCCAGTTGCTGACAGCTGCTGCCAAGGAGGCAAGCACCCCACCAGTTGCTGCCAGCCGCTGACAGCCGCTGCCAGGACCGCAAGCCCCCCACCAGCCGCTGCCAGACGCTGCCAGCCGATGTCAGCTTCTGCCAGCCACTGCCAACCGCTGCCAGGGCAGCTAGCCCCACACCAGCCGCTGCCAGCCGCTGCCAGGGCCGCAAGCCACCCACCAGC
>NW_024968956.1:536-1275 GCF_019238085.1 Lagopus leucura
GCTGCTGCCAAGGAGGCAAGCACCCCACCAGTTGCTGCCAGCCGCTGACAGCCGCTGCCAGGACCGCAAGCCCCCCACCAGCCGCTGCCAGACGCTGCCAGCCGATGTCAGCTTCTGCCAGCCACTGCCAACCGCTGCCAGGGCAGCTAGCCCCCCACCAGCCGCTGCCAGCCGCTGCCAGGGCCGCAAGCCACCCACCAGCCGCTGCCAGTTGCTGAGAGCCGCTGCCAGGGCGGCAAGCCCCCCACCAGCTGCTGCCAGCCGCTCCCTGGGACGCAAGCCCCCCACCAGCCACTGCCAGCCGCTGCAAACCGCTGCCAGGGTTGCCAGCCCCCCACCAGCCGCTGCCTGCCGCTTCCAGCCACTGCCAGGACGGCAAGCCCCCCACAAGCCGCTGCCAGCCGCTGCCTGGGATGCAAACCCCCCACCAGCCGATGCCAGCCGCTGCCAGCCAGTGTTATTGCGGCAAGCCCCACACCATCCACTGCCAGTTGCTGACTGCTGCTGCTAGGGCCACAAGCACTCCGCCACCTGCTGCCAGCCGCTGCCAAGGTGGCAAGCTCCCCACCAGTGGCTGCCAGCCGCTGCCAGCCGCTGCCAGGGCCGCAAGCCCCCCACCAGACGCTGCCAGCTGGTGCCAGCCACTTCCAGCCGCTGCCAGGGCCGCAAGCCCCCCACCAGCCGCTTACAGCCGCTGCCAGCCACTGCCAGAGCCACAAGCCCCCCACCCGCCGCTGCC
>NW_024968957.1:0-2820 GCF_019238085.1 Lagopus leucura
AGGATGATGGAGCGCTGGAACAGGCTGCCCAGGGAGGCTGTGGCTTCTCCTTGTCTGGAGATATTCCAGACCCTCCTGGACGCCCACCTGCGCCGCCTGCTGTAGGGAGTCCATTTTGCAGGGAGCTTGGACTCAGTGATCACTGGGGGTCCCCTGCAACCCCAGTTCTGTGGTTCTGTGATTTTAATCCTTGCTTCTTGCAGCGATGCAGTGTTTCAGAAGGGAGAAAAGCACGGCGGGCATCAACTGGATTTCTGTGGTTGGTGAAGCTGTGCTGAGAAGTGGGCTGGCTGCTGCCCCTGGAAATGAGTCTGCAGACTTTGCACCCAGAGGAATGACTTTTCCCTGCCGGTTGAGCTTGTCTAAGGTAGGTCACTGCTAGGTGAGCTTCTGCTTTAAAACATCAAGTTGTACAAATAAGGAAACTTCAAAAGCAAGATTGCCAATTCTTTTTTACATAGGTGATTTTTTCACGAGGAAAGATTTGAAATGCTGTTTGCTAATGGAAGATGGAGAGAGGAAAATCAAGTCAAAGGCACGCTATGCATAGCCAGCACACAGCATCTGCACCGCTCTCCCCCTGCACAAAGGAGGAGCAGCTCAGCAAGCTTGGCCTGGGCCATGGAAGGCAGCATACAAACATCTGGACCAACCCCAGCGGAGCTGCTTCTGCAGGTTGGTTGTCTTCTGCTGTGTGTCTGCCATCCTGTTGCTCCGGGGTAGATTTGTTCATGTTCAGCTCATGGATCTGAGGTCTGAGTTTAAGGCTGTGGGCATCGTCCAGGAGTTGGGGTAGGGTACGAGGCAAGGAATATTGGGGTAAGAGAATGAGGTTTAGGACCAGGAACCTCTTCCATCACTATTAGCTCTTGCTGTTCTCTTTTTGGCTTAGCAATCCATATGGGTTTTTTAATGAGGAACAGACTCGTTGTGCAGCTTGTGAGCGAATTCATTCACACCTGTTAATTGACGTTCTTCTCTACATGGAGCTGCAATTGCAATGGATGCTTGTGGTCTGATGTGCAGCCCCCTCTGATGTGCTCAGATGAGCCAAGTTTGCAAGGCCTGACTCTCGGTTGGTGAGTTGTGCCCAAGGTCAGAGAGGTGACTCTTGTCGGCTTTGAGAACCATCTTCCAGTTGCACACTGTGTTCTTCCTGTTGCATTGAGCTCTTGAGCTCCAGCCCTAAGTGAGGATGCAAGCGCTACCGCAGAAGAGATGGTTGAGATTGGAAGTGCAGTGCAAAGGGCTGGAGCCAGCAGGAGCAGGGATGTGATCATCCCCTGTACTCAGCTCTGGTGAGTCCTCACCTTGAGTGCTGTGCTCAGTTCTGGGTCCCTGACTACAAGAAGGACACTGGAACCCTGAAATGTGTCCAGAGAAAAGCAGTGAAGCTGTGAGGGGTGTAGAGCACAAGAGTTATGGGGGGCGGCTGAGGGAACGGGGATTATTTAGTCTGGGGAAGAGGAGGCTCAGGGCAGACCTTATCCCTCTCTACAATGAGCTGAAGAGAGGTCATGTCGAGGTGGGGGTCATCCTCTTCTCCAATGTAAGTAGCGACAGGACTGGAGGGAATGGCCTCAAGTTGCACGAGGGGAGATTGAGGTTGGATGTTAGGAGACACTTCTCCACAGGAGTGGTCCGACACTGGAACGGGCTGCCCAGGTTGGTGACAGAGTTACCGTCCCTGCGGGTGTTCAAGAAATGTTAGATGTTGTCCTGAGGGACATAAGGGGCTTAGTGGGAAATGTTGGTGGCAGGTGGACGGTTGGACTGGATGATCTTGGAGATATTTTCCATGCTTGCTAACTTTGTGTTTCCATGAAAGGCATCTGCCGGTGAGAGCTCTGCTGGGTGAGCATCACTCTGCTGGACAGCAGGCAGCTGTTGTCTGTGCAGACAGCCACATCCATGGGGAGTGGAGTCTCTTTAACCTTAACCTTGTCTTTCATGTCTCATGTGCAGTAAGGCATGTTGTTATAAAGCACCATCGTAGGGGCAACCTTGATTTCTGCAGCCACCAGAGCTCTCCGCCGTGCTTCTCCCTGTGGTGTGAGACCGTATTGGAGGCCATGCAGAAGCCTGGGTAGGTGAAGTCAGTTCCTCTTACTTTCCCCCCCGATGCTGGAAATAGCAGGGAATGGGACTGGGGGACATCCCAGCAGTGGGTTCCTACCTCAGCAGGACTGAATGGCCGTTCTGGTATTTTGAGTGAATCTGACACCAGATAGAGAAATGAGGGGCCTGTGGACAAAAAGAATGTGCTGCTTTTTGCAGTGTAAGATGTTCTCTGAGCTGCTGCTAACAGTGCCCAGCATGCTTCCTTTTCGATGGGGAGAGGTTTAGCAAGGATTTTTTAGATGAAAATAGTTAATCCCATATGTCCTTTTCATTGACCTTTCTTTCATCTAGTTCTTGCAAAGTTACCTTTGGATTCTACGTTACTATTTATTACTGAAGAGAATACATGTGCAACCCGCGCTTTTATCTGTGCAAAGAATCTTGTAAATGTCTGTGTGTGTGTTTCTTCTTGGCACTGAGATGAAGCTGTGTGCAATATGGGCTTGGATGACTTTTCAATCAGGTGCAGGGACGCGTAATGCTCATCTTAGATGTCGTGCTGACAAGAACAGCAGAGTAGCAAATTTTACAGGGTTGTATGAAATTTTTTTTGATTTTAATTTTTAATTTTTTTCCAGTCATAACCATGGAACCACAGAAGCGTTACCCAGACAGAAGGAGCCTTTGTCACCTGGACTTCCTACCAATGACCCAGGCAGTGGAAGTCAGCATCCCAAGCATCCATGAAACCCCTGCACA
>NW_024968958.1:0-2939 GCF_019238085.1 Lagopus leucura
AGGGGCTGCAAAGGGCCACAGCAAGCCCTGCATGCAGCACAGCTCCTTGTTGCACTGCTGGAGCACCACCTGCTCGCTCTGTGCCCTGCAACCCCCCTGAATGCAGCCCTGCTTTGCCCATTAAGCCGCCGGTATGCGATTCACGGCTGAGTTACCACGATTCGTGTAGCAGCAATTAAGTGGAGATGAGACACCGAGGAGCAGCGGGTTTGTTCCTCGTTAATCTTTCATGCTCGTTGAGTGCAGAGCAGCGTGGCGGCGTGCAGCGGCTGCTCGGGGAGCGGTGCAACACGGCGGCGCTGCTCTGAGCGCAGGGGGGTCACAAGAGCACGGCAGGGATGGCAAGGAATGGTTTGGGGTTGGGGGACCAAGGGGCGGCAGGATTGTGGGATCGTGGTTGGAACTGGAGGATCTTGAAGGTCCATTCCAACCCAAGTGGTTCTATGGGACCGAGGGGTTGTGAGATCATGGAGATGTGGATGGAACTGGAGGATGCTGGAGGCCTCTTCCAACCAAAGTCATTCTATAGGATCATAGAAATGTGGGACTGTGGAATCAGGGAATCAAGGAAGAACAGAATCCTGGCATCATGGAAATGATGGGATCGTGGTTGGGACTGGATGATGTTGGAGATCCATTCCAACCCATGTGGTTCTATGGAATCATGGAGATGTGGTTGGAACTGGATGATGTTGGAGATCCATTCCAACCCATGTGGTTCTATGGAATCATGGAGATGTGGTTGGAACTGGAGGATGCTGGAGGCCTCTTCCAACCAAAGTCATTCTATGGGATGATGGGATCATAGAAATGTGGGAGTGTGGAATCAGGGAATCAAGGAAGAACAGAATCCTGGCATCATGGAAATGATGGGATCGTGGTTGGAACTGGAGGATCTTGAAGGATCTCTTCCAACCCAAGTGGTTCTATGGGACCAAGGGCTTGTGAGATCATGGAGATGTGGTTGGAACTGGATGATGCTGGAGGCCTCTTCCAACCAAAGTCATTCTATAGGATCATAGAAATGTGGGACTGTGGAATCAGGGAATCAAGGAAGAACAGAATCCTGGCATCATGGAATCATGGGATCGTGGTTGGGACTGGAGGATCCTGGAGATCCATTCCAACCCAAGTGGTTCTATGGGACCAAGGGGTTGTGAGACCATGGAGATGTGGATGGAACTGGAGGATGCTGGAGGTCTCTTCCAACCAAAGTCATTCTATGGGATGATGGGATCATAGAAATGTGGGACTGTGGAATCAGGGAATCAAGGAAGAACAGAATCCTGGCATCATGGAAATGATGGGATCGTGGTTGGGACTGGATGATGTTGGAGATCCATTCCAACCCATGTGGTTCTATGGAATCATGGAGATGTGGTTGGAACTGGATGATGTTGGAGATCCATTCCAACCCATGTGGTTCTATGGAATCATGGAGATGTAGTTGGAACTGGAGGATGTTGGAGGCGTCTTCCAACCCAAGTGGTTCTATGGGATGATGGGATCATAGAAATGTGGGACTGTGGAATCAGGGAATCAAGGAAGCACGGAATCCTGGCATCATGGAAATGATGGGATCGTGGTTGGAACTGGAGGATCTTGAAGGATCCATTCCAACCCAAGTGGTTCTATGGGACCGAGGGGTTGTGAGATCATGGAGATGTGGTTGGAACTGGAGGATGCTGGAGGCCTCTTCCAACCCAAGTGGTTCTGTGGGATCACAGAGATGTGGGACTGTGGAATCAGGGAATCAAGGAAGCACAGAAACCTGGCATCATGGAATCATGGAGATGTGGTTGGGACTGGATGATGTTGGAGATCCATTCCAACCCATGTGGTTCTATGGAATCATGGAGATGTGGTTGGAACTGGAGGATGTTGGAGGCGTCTTCCAACCCAAGTGGTTCTATGGGATGATGGGATCATCGAAATGTGGGACTGTGGAATCAGGGAATCAAGGAAGAACAGAATCCTGGCATCATGGAATGATGGGATCGTGGTTGGAACTGGAGGATCCTGGAGATCCATTCCAACCCAAGTGATTCTATGGGACCAAGGAGTTGTGAGATCATGGAGATGTGGTTGGAACTGGAGGATGCTGGAGGTCTCTTCCAACCAAAGTCATTCTATGGGATGATGGGATCATAGAAATGTGGGAGTGTGGAATCAGGGAATCAAGGAAGCACGGAATCCTGGCATCATGGAAATGATGGGATCGTGGTTGGAACTGGAGGATCTTGAAGGATCTCTTCCAACCCAAGTGGTTCTATGGGACCGAGGGGTTGTGAGATCATGGAGATGTGGTTGGAACTGGAGGATGCTGGAGGTCTCTTCCAACCCAAGTGGTTCTGTGGGATCACAGAAATGTGGGACTGTGGAATCAGGGAATCAAGGAAGCACAGAATCCTGGCATCATGGAATCACGGGATCGTGGTTGGGACTGGATGATGTTGGAGATCCATTCCAACCCATGTGGTTCTATGGAATCATGGAGATGTGGTTGGAACTGGAGGATGTTGGAGGTTGGGTTGGGAGGGACCTTAATGATCATAGAGCCATAGAATAGTTGGGTTGGGAGAGATCTTATGGGTCATAGAGCTGTAGAATGGTTGGGTTGGAAGGGACCTTAATGATCATAGAGCTGTAGAATGGTTGGGTTGGAAGGAATCTAATGGATCATAGAGCCATTGAGTGGTTGGATTGAAAGGGACCTTAATGATCATGGAGCTGTAGAATGGTTGGGTTGGAAGGGATCATATGGATCACAGAGCCATTGAGTGGTTGGGTTGGAAGGGACCTTAATGATCATAGAGTCATAGAATGGCCGGGTTGGAAGGGACCTTATGGATCGCAGAGGATGGATGGACGGATGGATCCAGGGATGGATGAACAGACAGCCCAACCCACGGGACAGGAGGTGCTGGACGGATGGAGCA
>NW_024968959.1:0-1527 GCF_019238085.1 Lagopus leucura
CAGCGGTTGCACTCGCTGCCCGCGAAAACACGCTTCTCCCCGGCTGCCTCTTCCAGCCTCCGGCCGCGGTCTCGGCTTGCTCGGTCACCGAGTTCGGGCGACTGACGCCGGCTGCATTTCCCCGAGAGGCGGGCTCCTTTCCGCTCATCGGAAAGGAGCGCCTTTGACTTCGACAAGCGTACGTATACGCAGAAAGCACTACGCCTGCCTCGGAAGGGGTGTCCGTGGCTTAACTGCCAGTCGAGCGCGAGTCAGTCCGCTTCTCCGTGGCTCCGTTTCTACTCCACTCAACGTGTTGAACAGAGTGGCAGGGAGAACCCTGCCTAAAGAGGCAGCTGGACGTTCGCCGAGCGGCAGATGTTGTGCTCTCAGTGGAGCCCATTCAAAAAGGGCGAGAGGGATCCTTGCTGCTCTGCGGAGAAAAAGCCCCCCGTCGCGGGGACCGCGGCATGCTGAATTTGCCCCTTCTTGGCGTCGGAACGGCACGACGTTGCTCTCACGGCTCGGAAGCGGCGTTCGCGCGGAAGCGCTCCGCAGCGGTTGCACTCTCTGCCTGCGAAAACGCTCTTCTCCCCGGCTGCCTCTTCCAGCCTCCGTCCGCGGTCTCGCCTTGCTCAGTCACCGAGTTCGGGCGACTGATGCCGGCTGCATTTCCCCGAGAGGCGGGCTCCTTTCCGCTCGTCGGAAAGGAGCGCCTTTGGCTTCGACTAGCGTACGTATACGCAGAAAGCACTACGCCTGCCTCGGAAGGGTGTGTCCGTGGCTTACCTTCCAGCGACAGCGCGAGTCGGTCCGCTTCTCCGTGGCTCCGTATCTGCTCCACTCCACGTGTCGAATAGAGTGGCAGGGAGAACCCTGCCTAAAGAGGCAGCTGGACGTTCGCCGAGCCGCAGATGTTGTGCTCTCAGTGGAGCCCATTCGAAAAGGGCGAGAGGGATCCTTGCTGCTCTGCCGAGAAAAAGTCCCCCGTCGCTGGGACCGCGGCACACTGAATTCGCCCCTTCTCGGCGTCGGAACGGCACGACGTCGCTCTCACGGCTCGGAAGCGGCGTTCGCGCGGAAGCGCTCCGCAGCGGTTGCACTCGCTGCCCGCGAAAACGCGCTTCTCCCCGGCTGCCTCTTCCAGGCTCTGGCCGCGGTCTCGCCTTGCTCGGTCACCAAGTTCGAGCGACTGATGCCGGCTACATTTCCCGGGGAGGCGGGCTCCTTTCCGCTCGTCGGAAAGGAGCGCATTTGACTTCGACAAGCGTATGTATACGCAGAAAGCACTACGCCTGCCTCGGAAGGGGTGTCCGTGGCTTACTTGCCATCCTCAGCGCGAGTCGGTCCGCCTCTCCGTGGCTCCGTATCTGCTCCAATCAACGTGACGAACAGAGTGGCAGGGAGAACCCTGCCTAAAGAGGAAGCTGGACGTTCGCCGAGCGGCAGATGTTGTGCTCTCAGTGGAGCCCACTCGAAAAGGGCGAGAGGGATTCTTGCTGCTCTGCGGAGAAAAAGTCCCCCGTCGCGGGGACCGCGGCACGCTGA
>NW_024968960.1:0-1713 GCF_019238085.1 Lagopus leucura
CTCCTCTCCTCTCCTCTCCTCTCCTTTCCCATTCAGCCAATTTCAGCCTAAACACCACCTTACAAAATTCCCATTTCTGTTACCCCCCACTTCACCACCCCTCAATTTTTAAGTCCCCTTAAAAAATAATGAAGAAGACAAACAGAAAAAGAGCTTCTATAATGAGAACTATTGAGCACCATCTTCCGATTTCCTTTTTCACCCCAAATACCCTCAGAGAAAGGAAAAAAAAAGGGGGGGAGAAAAACAAGCCAAGGCATTGACACAACAAGAGCCATCGAGCGCCGCATCTCGAGTATCTTTCTCACTCCAATCGCCCCCAATAAATCAATTCGAGTACAGCTGATGAGTTCGTATCACAAGAAGTACGGAGTGCCAACCTCCCTTATCTGCCACGGCGACGAGAAGAACGCCAGCAACGCCGCGGCTCCTTGGAAAGCCGCCGATGTTGGAGATCTCACGTTCTCCCATCCGTATCACAGCTCCGCGCTGGGGCAGAGAGCAACGTTCGCACATTATCGCCCCGTCTGGGGTCACCCAGGAGCAAAGCCGTGATTTTTGCTCCCTCTTATCGCCCCACAGGGCGCAGCCAGCTTAAATATTGATATGAAATTACAGCTCTTATCTGGCTCGAATCACAGCCAGAGCCCTTTTTATCGGGCGGACTCTGTCCCAGCGTTGGCAGGAAGGAGAATTCTTTGCTCTGCGGCAAAAGTCCCCCCCACTTAAGAGGGATCCTTAAAAATTAATCCTTAAGAGGGATAAAAATAAAGAGGGATTCAAATAAATCCTTAAGAGGATTTATTAGGATTTATTAGGATTTATTTGAGCGCGGCTGATCGAAAGATTCGCGGCTGAAGGTCCTCGATTCGATCGTTTTCAGTCTGGAGGGAAGGGAGGAAAAAAAAGGGGAGGTAAAGAAGAGCATTCAGAACAAGTGGGAAAAGGGGATATTGGTCACTCCATTCATTGCAGGTTTTCCTTTTCGATGTAAGTTAAAAAATGCACATTTCCCACTCGCTGTCATCGAAGCGGTGCAAATAGTTTGCAGCTGAAGAACCAAATGTTGGCGGTTTGGAGGGCAAAACTGAGGCCGAATCGATAGAAAAAAGAGAATTGGCTTCAACTGGAACAGGAGACCCAACCTCGGTGCCATTGGTGAAATATGTTAAAAAAAAGGGGGGGTGAAACACCTCCATTTCTTACAGCAGAGCGAAAGGAAATGGAAGCGAGTGGGGATGGAAATCGCGTCTCCGTTTCCAACGCCAGTTTCGGGTTTTATTTCTATTTATTTCTTCCATTTTTTTTGTTTTAAATTCATTTTTCGTTTTTGTTTTTCTTCTTCCGTTGGAAATAAGGCAGAACAAACCCCAGTTTTTATTATTTTTAACCCCCAAACCCCCGCTCCCATACAATCGCCCCACAGCGATCATTCCTTCAATCCCCTCCCAACCAAAAACCCAACGCCTTTTTTCTCGTGGCCTTAAGAAAGAAACGTCCCCAAATCCTCATTTTTTTAGATTTTTTTTACCTTTTTCTTTTATTTTTCTGGCTTATTTCTTCTTCTCCCCCAAAACCTTTCTGTCTTTTCTGACGCTCCGCTTCCCAGCGGGATTTTCAGAGGCTGAGGTGAACGGATGGAAAACGAGACGCCGTCCCAACTCTCACTTCTACCAAATCAACGTCACAAGAAGGGATTTTTGGGGGTAAAAA
>NW_024968961.1:0-1154 GCF_019238085.1 Lagopus leucura
CATCACAGCCACCACGGCCTCCCCCACGCTCCCATCCCCTCCTCCTCCGCCGCCGCCGTCGCTCAGCACCAAATCCTCGGGCCCCGCTTTGCCCCCGTTGCCGGCAGCTCCGCCGAGCGCGCCGTGCGTGCGCCGATGGTACAGGAACTTGGTCATGTTGACGAACGCCTTCCCGCAGCCGCAGCGATGCAGCGCCTCGGCCCCGTGCGTGCGCCGATGCGCCAGCAGCACCGCCTCCGTATCGAAAGCCAACCCGCAATCCAAGCACAAGAAATGCGACTCGGCGCTGTGCCCGGCCACGTGCTGCTCCAAAGCCGCCGGCGTCGGCAGCACCTTGCTGCACAGCGGGCACTGGAAGGCGCCCAGGCGATGGCAGCGCAGGTGGCGCTGCAGGCGGCGCGGCGACGCGAAGAGCTGCTGGCACTCGGAGCAGCGCTGCTCGGTCGGCGCCCGGCGCCGGTTGCGCTCCTCGCCATCACCGTCGGCTTTCACCTCGTAGCTGTGATCCGACGGCGGCAGCCGGCAGCCGGCTTGGTGCTCCAGCACGTCCTTAGGGCTGTGGAAGAGCTGCAGGCACTGGGCGCACTCGTAAAGCAGCAGCTGCACGCCGGCCGCCAGCTCCTCCTCCTCGTCCTCCGGCTTGCGGTACGAATGCTCCACGTCCACCCTGGCGTTGGGGACGACGGCGGCCGCGGTGCCGGCGCTGCCGTGGCCGTGGCGGTGGCTCTGCCGATGCGCCAACCAAGCGTCCTGGCCGCCGAACAGGGCGCCGCACTCCACGCACTCGTAGTGGATCTGATTGGGGACCAGGTGGGGTTTGGCGGCTCCCGGCGCCGCTTGCTGCTGCTGGCTTTTGGCGCTGGGTTCCAGGTGCAGCTCCTGGTGCTCCAACAGCTGCCCCGGCGACAGCAGCAGCTGCCCGCATTCCAAGCATTGGTAATGGCTGCTTTCCGGCACGGCCAAAAGGTCCCCCCCCGGTAAACCCAGCAGCTCCAGGCGGGTTTGGGGGGCTGCGGCTGCGCCCCCCCCGGCCGTCAGGTGGCTCTGATGGTGCAGCAGGGCGGCCTCCAGCGATGGAGAAAGCTGGGAGCATTCGGAGCAGACGTAGCGAGGCTCCAGCAGCAGCACCGCCTCCGCCGGGGGGGAAGCCATGG
>NW_024968962.1:0-16822 GCF_019238085.1 Lagopus leucura
GGCTTTCTATTTTTTTTTTCCTTCACCCTCCCCCCCCCCCCCCCCCCATTTTTTTTTTTTTTTTTTTCCCCTAAATGACCGATCAATTATTTCTGCTTAAAGAGAAGGAAAAACTTTTTTTTTTTTTCTGAAGCTCCAGACGGGGCTGCAGAAAAGGAGAGTGGTTAGATAGCGGATTTGAGGCAGACCTACCCTAGCTGGATCTTCGCGGGAGACGCCTCGGCCGGGCCAGGAGCAGATGTGTACACCGCAGTCCGACAGCACTGCTCGTGTCTGCTTGTGAGCACCGTGCTGCTGTCGGGCTGCCCTGTTCTGTGTACATACCGACGGTGTATTTACAGTGTGTGCGTGCCTCTGTAGCCTTCACGCACAGCTTTTCCTCTGTGCTTTATATCTCTTCGGATTCACATCGCTCCGCTTTTGGACCGCTTCCCCCAAACTCTGAGTCATTCTTTCCGCCCGCTGTGCCAAAGCACCGCTCCGCGCCGGTGGGTTCCGTCCGAATCGTTCACAGCGGCAGGAAAAGGCGAGACGGCATTCCAGCGCAAAATCCGCGCAAAGCCCGCGGCCGCGGAGCTCTGCCCCTCGCAGAGGCGTGCTTCCTGCCTCAGCAAGAGGGATGGGAGCGCCGCGGGTTTCGCTGTGCCGGGATGTAGGCCGGGAAGGGTTTTATTCGGCCATGAGAACGGTGCCTCGTGCCTGGAAATTCCGATTTCGTACCGCGGTGGGATGGCCGGTCGGTCTTTCCCGGGATCTGCTGCCCCAAATCCCGCAGTAACCGGCAAGGTAAACGGTACGAAACCGGTGCAGCCTCCCACGAGCTCTCGTGGCTCGTATGAAAAACGTACTTTGGGGAAAACTGAGCCTAAAAGGTCGAAAAGGGAGGCGAGCGCTCGAGCGCTATCAGCAGCGCTGTGACCGCGTGAAAAACGCCTGTAATTATTTGCCATATTTTAACTCGCGCTTTCCGCACAACCTCTCCTGCCGCTCGGGTGTTGGCAGCGAACGCGTTCCGAATTTTACAGGGAAATAAAAATGCAGACGCGTTCTTTTAAACGTTATTGTTATTGTTATTCATTTGCTATTATTTTTGGTGAGGAACCAAAAAAATTGAAACCCGCCGCAAGTTGAGAACCCAAATTCCAAATAAACATCCAGGACTCCCGCAGCTAAGATTATTTTTTTCTGAATGGAAAAAGGAAGTTCTACAATCACATTTCGCCACAGCTGACTCTTAATAATAAATATAAATGACGTCGAGTTCCGTCTTTCCAGGAAAGAAATACAATTATTTTTCGCTATTACGGCGCGTCTACACAACGGCCACAAAAAATAGCGGAGGAGACCTTTATGTACATTTTTTGAATTGTTCGAAACTAACGGGCTCCCCGTTTGCGGGGATCCCGTAAGTGTTTTATAATTTTCTAACTCTAATAGGGGATAATAGTTTCATTATGGGCCTTTGTAATCCTGAATGGGGAGAGAGCGTCGTTAAAATGGGATCTCCGCGCGATTTCTGACTAAACTGTTGGGAGGACATGAAAAGAAAAAGCGAGAAACAGAGAGGGGAGAGAGAGGGAGAGAAGCGGCCCACACAGCCATGTAAAACTAATTAGAACCACACTTTTGCACGCACGATATTTACATGTGATTTTAATTCTCACTCGGCCTTCCCTTCCGTTCAGGGGGCTCTGCTTTCAGCACAGCACACCCCGAGCACCCCGAGGCTCCTACGGGGATTTCGGGGCTCCCCCCGCACACCGCAGCACCGCGCGTCCGCCGGAGGGACGGGGACCGGCGGCGGCGCGGGCGCGCAGCGCATCCCCGTTTAATCCCTAACACTGGCCTTGGATCTGGCCGCGCCTTGCTTTCCCCCCTCTCCCTCCCCTCCTTCCGCGGAGGACCGTAACCCTCCGCTCGGTTTCCAGAGCGCGTCCTGTTGCCAAATCAATAACTTCTCTCTGTTCCGCGGGGCGCGGGGCGGCCGAAAGCGAGAGCCCCTTTTACATCCTCCCCTCCGAGCGCGGTGCCTTACTGCAGCGGGCACACGGCGCTTTTTCTCCCCTTCCTCCCCCCCAACCCCCCCCGCCGCTTGGCTGCATAGTTAAGAATAAATCGGAGCCAGCGACGCCGCTGCCCGCCGCTGCCCGGCTCCCGGCGGCCCCTCTGCCGGGGGGGGTCCAAGGGCAGGGCCGGGCGAGGAGGGAGCTTCGGTCACTGCCGCGCTCAGTCCGGCCCGAGGGGACCGAATCCCCGTGCCCCGGTCCTGCCCGGGTCCTCTTAAGGCCCTTCGGAGCGGCTCCGGCCGTGGGATGCGTCGGGTTTGACTTTTCGTTGCCGGTCCCGCTTAGCGCGGAACGGAACGGGATTATTTACAGGGAGCTCCCAAACGAAACACAATGGTATAATTTAACCTTTCCGAGCACTCGTAAATTTTTACTGCTGTGAAACACAGCGATGCAAATGAGCGCGCTCATAGTTACTGACTTCATAACAACCCCGTGGCTCCCGAAACAATAACTCCTTATGAAATATAATAAATATGTATTTAAATACAGTACGCCGCAACTGCTATTTTGCTTCTTTTTATTGCTTCGATTGTTGTATAATTTTATGTGAAGGTCTCCGACCAGAAGGGTTTGGTGGGTTTTTTTGTGCCTTTTTTTTTTTTTTCGTAGGGAACGCGACTCACTGATGGGATGATTAATTACGGTATAAAATAGTCCGCTTAAACGAAAAAAAAAAATAAAATAAAAAGGAGAGAGGGGGACGAAGAGAGGAAGAGGAGAGAAAGAAAGGGAAGGGGGGGCCGTAATGCGGAATCCGATCTTTTAATCTCAGTTGGCCGCAATTAAAACAAACTCCGCCGTATAACTCAAATATCCCTTTGCATAAAAACATATGGCCTCGCTATAAAAATGATGGCTGGAAAACACTGACCCATTAATAGCCCGCGGACTGATTTATACTTTATTGTTCTGCTCCCCCGCCACGTGACCGGGGCAGCCAATGGGCGCCCGGGCTGCCCCCAACTTATTACTGACTCTACTTCTCCGCCAGCACCAAGTTGTTACGTGAAAGCCGCAGCCCCGAATTGCGGCGGGTCGGGCGCCCGCGCCGCGCCGCGCCATGTCGGCCCCCGGGACCCTCAGCAACTACTACGTGGACTCCTTCCTGGTGCCGGAGGGGGACGAGCTGGCGGCCCCCCGCTACGCCCCCGCGCCGCTGGGGCCGCCGCCGCGCCCGGCGCTGGCCGAGCACCCCGAGCTGACCCCCTGCAGCTTCCAGCCCAAGGCGCCCGTCTTCGGCCCCCCCTGGAGCCCCGCGCACCCCGCCGGCGCCAGCGGCGTCCCCGCCGTGTACCACCCCTACGCGCACCACCAGGCGCCCGTGGCACCGCCCGACGGCAGGTACATGCGTTCGTGGCTCGAGCCTGTGCCGGGCTCCTTGTCCTTCCCCGGGTTACCTACCAGCAGGCATTACGGCATTAAACCTGAACCGCTGGCGGCCAGAAGGGGTGACTGTACCACGTTTGACACTCACACTTTGTCTCTGTCTGATTATGCTTGTGGTTCTCCTCCAGTTGATAGGGATAAGCAAAGCCACGAAGGCGCATTCTCTGAAAACAATGGAGAAAGTGAGGCAAACGGAGAGAAACCACACATTGATCCAAGTAAGTGGGGCTGCGGGGAGGCGCGTTTGGGGCCGGGGAGGAGGAGGCGCGGTGCGGGGCTCCGCGCTGACCGGGCACCGGGGTCTGAGATCCGCGCTGCCCCTCGCGGGCTCTGCCGGGATCCGGGACGGCTGCGGCTCTACGGGCCGAGGAGAGAACAAAAACCCTCTGTGCGGCTGCGACTTGAAATAAAATAAAATAAAATAAAATAATTGGAAAAAAAAAAATCCCATCTCTCCCGCCCTCCCCGCCCCCCCTCCCCCGGCCACCCCAGCCAACTTCGCAGGACATACTCGCATCCTCCCGCAGCACTCACGGAGCGGGTGCCCGAGAAGCATTGGATGTGAATGTGAGCTGCGGGGCCGTGGGGGGGGGGGGGGGGGAGGGGGGGCAGCTCAGGGCCGGCAGCCGGAACCTCGCCGTTGCGCGGTGCCCTCCTCCCCCTCCGCCTCCCGGCGGAAATGCCCGCGCTGGGCGCCGCGGGGCCGCGGAACGGAGCTGCTCCTGTTAATAACGCCGTGCAAATAAGGGCCCTGAGCTGCAGGGGCTGTAATGACGACGGCCGTGGGCCGGCTCGTCAGCTCCCCGAGTCCTGCCAGCGATGACACGGGAGAAGGGTGAATTCTAACAGAGAACCAATTCAGACGAGCTGCCGCTCCGGCCGGGCTGGCACTCGGAGCGGCTGCGGGGAGGGCAGGAAGGAAGGAGGCAGCCAGCAGAGAGCAGGAGGACGGGTGTTTTCAAACTGCATCCTAGAAACAACTAAAAAAAAAAACGAAGGGAGGCGGGGGCGGCGTGGCTCTGCCGCTCAGGGGTCTCCGTGACCCCTCCCGTGAATGGGGATGTGGGTGCTCCGTGCCCACCGCGGAGACGAGGGGCACCCCGACACCAGGACCCCCCCACACCCACAAGACACCCCCCTGAGCCTCAACTTCTCCTCTCGCTCCCCCCGCAGATAACCCTGCTGCTAACTGGCTCCACGCGAGGTCCACCCGGAAAAAGCGCTGCCCTTACACCAAGCACCAGACGCTGGAACTGGAGAAGGAGTTTCTGTTCAATATGTATCTCACCAGGGACCGCAGGTACGAGGTGGCCAGGCTCCTCAACCTCACCGAGAGACAAGTGAAAATCTGGTTTCAGAACAGGAGGATGAAAATGAAGAAAATCAACAAAGACCGAGCAAAGGATGAATGATGGAGATACGCAGGTTAAATGGAAAAAAATAATTAAAAAAAAAAAAAAGCATAAAGTAAAACAAAAACAAAAAAAAGCAAACAACAACAACAAAAAAAAATAAAAACAACACCAACAAAACCCTCCCCTCGAGCCCTGCCATGCAATGCGTCTGGGTCCAGGCCTCAATTGTTTTTCCAAGGCAAATTCTGATTACGATTGTACCTTGCTTGTCACAGTAGCATGGAGAGGCCAGTTGCCAGGAGAGGTACAGTAAGACTTTTCATTTTCTAATAGGAAAGAAAAAGGGGGCATTAGCACGAAACGGCTGTTGAGCTAGCTTGTATAAATCTACCTGTTTCTTCACTTAAGAAAAAGAGGAAAAAAAAAAAAAAAAAAGAAGAAGGAAAAAGGAAAAAAAAAATAGAACGACGAGCAAAAACTACCTTTTCATAATGCACAACTATTTACGGACTGTATAGTTTAGTCAACGTAGTTAATTTTATTCGCTCTTTGCGCGGCAGAGAGATCTCTGCTCTAATACTTGAACACTGTGTTTTATTGTGGTAATTATGTTTGTGACTCAATTTATGTGCTTGGGTGCTGTACCGGATGTAATTGTGTAAGCTAGAATTCAATTTGAACTCAGGTTGTTTATTATAAAAATGGCATAGAGTATAGCTCTGTAGCGTATTAAGTCTTTTCTGTATAATTAGACAGTTAACCTTTGATTGTAAAATATATATTATATATATATATCCCAATTTAAACACACACACAAAAGTAGAAAAAAAAAGTTTGTCCGGGATGTCTGGGAATGGCGGTTCTCAAAATACATGGAAACGAGTCGTTTTAGTATGCACAGTTGATATATATATCGTACTGTCTGTGTCAGTTGTATATATGATCTATATATGAAAAAGTAACTAAGCAGACTAGCTTAATATTGTTTTTGCACCAGTGAGCAGTTAGCAGATTTCGGAGCTATACGTATATGTGAAAGGGTAACTACCTATGGTTTACGTTTTAATTTTAATCGAATGATTTGATGGTTGTTGTAATGAAGGTTAATTTTATTGATAATAAATTATACGCTATAAAAACCTACATTTGGTTATTGTAAATTTGTATCGCTTATGGAAAAAAAAAAAAAAAAATCATAGTAATAATAAATCCGGGAAGTGATGTTGATGCAGAACGTACACTGTCTATTTTGAAATAGTTACCTCATGGCCTACTGACCAAATCGTTGTGTTGAAATGATATTTAACTTTTTGCCAAATAAAATATATTGATTCTTTTCTATTCCGTGATGTTTTAAGGTTCTTAAGCAGGAGTTCCACCCGAAGTCCCCAGCGGATGTGGCGGGGCTGAAAGCCGAGCTGGGGCTTCTTGTGTGCTCTTCTGCAAACGCAGAGCCCCAGCACGGGAAAAACTGGGCTGTTTTTGGCTCTAAATGGGTCCGGAATGCCTTTGGTTCCCCGAGGGGGTGAGGCCCAGCTCCCCCCTCCCGAACACCGCTTCGGAAGCCGGCGCTTAGCGATGGAGATCGGCAGCTCCTGCAAAGGGGAGCGGGGGCTCCCGCTCACGTTAAGGCGATTTTATTCCATTTCTACGGCGGGGCGGGGGTTGGTGCGGACCGACCCGAAACGTGCAGCTCTCCTCGGAGCGGGCCGTCACATAAATCGGTGCAGACAGCGACATTTAGACCGGGCCGCTTCATTGCTCCTCGATAACGCGCCCGGAGCTCGGCGTGCTGCAGCGAGCTGGGGAAGGAACCCGCGCTCCGAGCCCATTCTAAATCCCCTTCTGCAGATAATCGCCCGTGCAAAAATATGGTATTGAGAACGTCCCCCATTTCTTTCTCCCTTCGCCTCCGCGTAGGGGATTTTTTTTTTTTCCTTTTTTAAATGTCCCGTGGCAAATAAAAACAACCCGCTGCATTTTACTAGCGCCGCAGATTATGTATGTATATAGAGAGACAGAGAGAGATAAAATTTTACTGACAATTATGGTAGAATTTATGGTGTCAATTTTACTCGCTGGTTCAGTCGAGGGAAAGAGCAGGGCTGGAGCAGGGGAGGCAAAATCCGATTATTCCTGTACAGCAACAACAGAAGGGAGAAAAGAAATTCTTCGGAGCGGGAGATTTCTGCGCCCCCCCCCCTCTCGTCCACCCCTCCCCCGCCGCCCCGAGCCAAACCGGGCTCTGCAACAAAAGAAATCGCGGAGTCTGCGAGCGCTGCGCTGCAGCCGCGTTGGGGCGGACATATTTCCGCAAGGGCGGCTCTGCGCGCCCCGACACCCCGACAGGGTGGAAGCGGAGCCCGCTCCGCTACCGCGTATCCATCGCACAGATGTGTACCGAGAGCCAAATAAGACGGAGCGCACTCGTGGTCTTTGGCAGAAGTTGTTGTTAGGAAAATTCAGAGCCGTGCAGCGCAATAAAAGAAAATGACTGCTGTAACCGTTTATGGGGTGTAAAACGCTGCAGGGCGAAAGGCAGAATGTAGGGAGCCGGCACGGAGCGTACAGATGTGCAGAACTGCGGGGGAAAACGCTGTCGGCTTCACCTTGAAAAAAAAAAAATAATAATAATAATAAAAGAAATCCGGGGTAAGATTTGATGAGTTCTAATTAGTGAAAGGAGCTCGTTCTGGCGTGCACACACAAAAAAACCCTAATTGAGCCCCGAGCCGGTGTTTGGGATGCTGGGACGCCCTCTGTTGTTGCAGACAGAGGCAACTTCAAAGAATCAGCATTAAGAGTGTGTAATAAATGACGGGTCTGCAAACTGTCTGGAATTCGGCCCTTAATGAGTTTACAACTGTCCAGCCACAATTAAGATTTTCTACAAAAGCCTTTTCATTTGTTTTGTCTGGCTGTTTTAGATAAAGCGAGCGAGCGGAAATAACAGCCTTTATGAGCCTCCCCCCCCGGCCGGGCTGGGCCAGGAGCGGACGCGGACGCGGAGCTGCGGGGCGCGGCCGGAGCGGGGCCGCCTGCGCGGTGCAGTTCCGCGGGGCGAGGCGGGCTGGCGGCGCGCCGGCTCGCCGGCAGGTGGCGCTGTGAGCCCGCGAAAGAGCAGCCGCCCGCCATCAAGCGCTCGGTCACCTCCCGCCAGCGCCTAAAATGTCGACGGTGTGGGTGCAGAACGCGGGCCGGAGCCACGGGCTGCGCGTCAACAAAGGCCGAGTTCTTTTTTTTTTTTCCCCACCTATTTTTGGCTCTTTCTCTCTCTTTCTCTCTCTCTTTTTTTTTTTTTTTTTTTTTTTTAATCTATTTCTTCTTCTTCTTCTTTATTTTTATTTTTTTCCTTTCCTTCTCCTTATCCCCGGCTCACTGAGCCATTAGGGCACACTGCGGGTAGCATCAATGTGTGGCCGCAGCAAAAGCTCGCTCCTCACCGCGTCCCGCGTTGTTATTCTCAAAGCATCCACCACGCTCCCTGTCAGCTGACAAAGCCGCGGCACAGAGCTGCGAGCCCGTCCCCTCCTTCCCCAACCCTCGTCCCGCTCAAATCCTCCCGTTTTCCCGGTGAGGAATGACATACACAGAAAATGCGGGGACAGCAGCGCTGGGACAGAGCAGGGCGAATCGGGGTGCTCCCGGCTCCAGCCGGCCCTGCCCGGGGCATGCGGTGGGCACGGGCAGCCCTCGGAGAGCGTGGCAAAGACGGCAGAAGCAGCGCTGCAGAGCTTTAATTGGAAAATTATTTACTGGAGAAGGGAAATTTCCAACATCTGTCTCTGGTACAAATAAAACTCTGCCTGCGTCCTCGGCAATTCCCACTCCGTGCGACCCGCTGTACTTCCATCGTACAGATGCTAACAGTCGGGTACTCCGCAAACTTGACGCGTCTCAAAGTCACTCCTAACTTCTTCTGGCCCGCTACTCTGATTTCCTCCTCTCGTTTTCGTATTTTTCTCCGTTTTGCTTTCGTTGGCTTTCGGTCTTTGGAATGAGAAGTAGTGGGGAATGGTAGCTCGTGTTCACATGTTGCCGAAAGAAAGGGGGGAAAGTAATTGGAGAGAAAACAGAAGTGGGAGGGAAGGAAGCACAAAATGTGCTCTGCTAGAAGATCGTTGTATTTTTCAACTTAGAGTCAGACAAGAGAAAGAAAAAAAAAAAAAAAAAAGCTGAACAGCGCTGTGTAACAGAACCGCTTTCTCTGCGTTTTATTTACATTTCCTTAAATCAAAGCCAATATCTTAACATCGAAATTCAGCATCGGAAAGGAATGCGCGCTCTGTGCTATTTTTTCCCCACCCCGTTGTAAAGATTTAATTCTTTCTAGGGATGGAGAGCAGCAGCCACTCCCCGCTTTCTAATAAGAGCCTTCTTATCAAATGTTTGTCTACAAAGGCGTTGTTAAACTTGTTATGATTAATTCCTTTTTTTTTTTTTGTTTTCTTTTTTTTTCCGAGGGCAGTAAAACTGCACCGAAATTAAGAAGTGTTTATGCGTCGTCATGAGAAGTAATAACGTGGCACAGCGCGCTCCATTATAATCGGGGATAAATTACGACGGGATTCTAAGACAACAAAAATCCTCTCTAGTGCGAAGCACATCGCGATCCCTCGGCACATGAGCCATAACCGGGCAGTGCTCCCAGGTCGCGCGTAACTTCTGAGCACCGTTTAATCGCTACCTTTGACTTCCCGGAAAAGCTCGGGACGCACAGTGAGGCACCCCCGGTTCTCCCACGTAAAAAATAAATGCAGTGAATGCCGCCTGGAGGATTATTTTTAAAGCGTGTGAGAAGATTGCGGTGACGGAAACCTCGCAATCTCAGCTCGCTCGCTATTTCCTCGACTGTAATATATAGACATATATATACACATTTGAATACGTTTTGCAGGCTGCTGTGTCCGAGGTTGTTTGCATGCGACAGAATGAGACATTTCGGAGCTATTTCCGAGCAGCGCCGTGCCGGCGTTGGACGAATACGCGGGGGGTGGGCGCGCACATAAGGCGGTGGGGGCCAATTCGGAGCTGCTTCGACGATTTGTTTGGCGGGAGGCATTTTGACGTTGTTTTTATTATTATTTGTGGGTTGGCAGATAAAAAGCTGCTAGCAAAATAAAAGAAAAGGCGGCGATCACAACACACCCTCGCAAAGCTAACGGCATCGCAGCGCTTATTTTGCAGACACGCGGAACCCGAAATACACGCGCCCAGCCCCGCCGTTCGCTTCGACGTTATCAATATTAGAGTCTAGACATCGGCTATGTTTGCCGTTTCTTTCTCCTCGCGTCTTGGTATGTTGTCACCAGAGGAGCAATTTATTGGTCTAATGTCATCTACTTCAGCTTCTTTGATCTTCTGAGTCGTCGTCTTGTTTGCTTCGCGTTCGTTTAACTTCTTGGGCCTTTCTTCCCCTCCGGCAGCCTCTTCTGCCGGAATGTTCCCACATCGACCGCAGTGATATTGCCAAAATCGGAATAAACTCGAGCAGAGCCCTTTTCTCCAGATTCTCCCCCGCGCCTCCGAGTATCAGCCGCGTTTTCACGTGCCTGGCGCTTGGCACATCTCTAGGAGCAGCCGCCACATTTGCATGCTCTGAGGCTGCAATATCTCGGGGACCTCGCTCTAAGAATTTACTCGCTTCTGTCAGAAACCTGTATTCATGGGGCTGCAATAACCGCGCATAAAGGCTCCCCAAGGGCGAGCGTGGAGGTGTGCGGGGGGAAGAGGGTGTTCCACGTTTACAAAACGGAAAGTTTAGGGTCCGTGCGAGATATCGCCAAGAACAATTTTAAGTGGTGAGAAAGTCTTTGTACACGGGGCACCAAACTATAATTGAAAGGAGAATTTCCGGGGCAATTCCATTGTGCTCCTTCCAGTTTATGATGTGCAATACAGGCAGGCAGTAAAAGCTGTCTTTACCAGGACTCCCTGTCTGAGGGAAGGAAACTCATTTTACGATCCGTTTAAAGGAAGGGCACGGTGCAGCATCCTCAATGCAGAGCCATTCGCATTGTTGGGGAGCCGGGGTTTAGAAAACCGGCTGCGTTCCCCTCGAGCTGAGAAGAACGGGGCCGTAAGGTATGTACAACGGAAAGGTAAAAGGGGTGCTGGGAAAAAAAAAAAATAATAACAATAATAAATAAGGCTCAGGGCAGAAGACATTTGCAGGCGGCTCCTTGAGTGCAACGTATTGTTTTCTTTTTGCTTAAGGCGCTCAGAAAGTTGAACGCTCCCTCAACCGCACGTTGTACGCTGCCTTTATTCGGGGGGCGGTGGTATTTTCCTTTCTACCCGGGGAGGAGGGCCGGGCCGACTCGCTGAGGGCTCCGCGCACCCCTATGCTAGGTTCGGGCTCCGGGAACCGCAGTGGCGGGACGGGGTCAGTTGTGCCCCGTAGCCGAGTGCACTCCAAACCCCCTCCCCGCATACCAGTGACCCCTCTGCGTGCTTGCAGCACGGACAATAATAACAATAACAAGCGCTTTCACTTCTTTCAAGTTGTTTTGTTTTCAACGTTCTCCCCTTTGGCCCCCCTCCCCGTCCCCCCGCCCCGTCTAACGAGGACCACATGGTGCCCGCCCCCCCCCGTTTCCCCCCTCCCTCCGCCGTCGCCGCCGAGCGGTTCCTCGGAGCGGGACCCGGGTTCCCCCCCCCCGCTCGGCGGAGGCGGCGGTGCCGTCGAGGGGCGGAGGGGCGGAGGGGCGGAGGGGCGGCGGCTCGACGGCGCGGGGCGGCGGCGGCGGCCCCGGCGGCCCCGTCCATGGCCGGGCACCGGCGGGCCGCGGCCGGCACCACCTGTGAGGCGGGCGGGGATTGGCGGGCGGCGTCATATGACCGGTCACGTGCTGGAGGCAGCTCAGTCCAAAAGAAAATGGGGTTTGGTGTAAATCTGGGGGTGTAATGTTATCATATATCACGCTACCTCGTAAAACCGACACTGAAGCCTGCCGGACAACAAATCACAGGTCAAAATTATGAGCTCTTCGTATTATGTGAATGCGCTTTTTAGCAAATATACGGCGGGGGCTTCTCTTTTCCAAAATGCTGAGCCTACTTCTTGCTCCTTTGCAAGCAACTCCCAGAGAAGCGGCTATGGACCAGGCGCGGGTGCCTTCGCCTCCTCCATGCCCGGCTTGTACAATGTGAACAGTACCATATATCAAAGCCCGTTCTCTTCCGGATACAGCCTGGGCTCTGATGCCTACAACCTGCATTGTTCCTCTTTTGATCAGAACATTCCCGTCCTCTGCAATGACCTAACCAAACCCAGCTGTGAGAAAGCGGAGGAAAGCAACCTGCACAACCAGGCTGAGGCTAATTTCCGGATATACCCCTGGATGAGGTCTTCAGGTAGGGGCGAGCGGGGCTGGAGCTGTGGCAGCCAGGCAAAGCGTGTCGCCAAAATTACTGTCAGCACAGCCTTGATGGTTTTAATTATAGCCGAGGCGCCATTGCGTAGAAAGCCCGTGGCATTGTATGTAAATGAGTATCATAAAACTTTTTATTGCCCAATTAATGGGTTCTAGCCTCGTAAATTTATTTAACTCCATTTGCTATGGAATTTTAGCATTGAGTTTATTCGCGCTTTTTGCTGCAGAAATGCGGAGAATTGGCTGCGTGCTCGCAGAGCCCCCTCGGGTGAGCGTCCCCATTGCCCTCCGCCGAAGTAGGGCAGAAAAGCTCCGCCCGGGGGGGGAAGGGGAGCCCGGGAGCGGGATCGGCTGTGCCGGGGCTCCGCCGGGCCGCGCCGAGCCGCGTTCCCCCCCTGCCCCCTCCGCGGAGATAAGAATCTATAGAAACGGACTGAACAGGAAAGCGGAGGGAGGGGAGGGAGCCGGGGGGGACTGGGGGCGAGAGTGTGTGAAAAGCGAGAGCTCGCTTCTGAGGCTGAACGCGGGGTATTGTTTACGATCCGGGCGGGGTAGGGGAGCGGGGTGTGTGTGTGTGTGTGTGCAGGGAGCCCCAGACATTAAAATAAAATAAATACGGCCCGGCCTTCCAGATTTTTATTTCCCCTTGCGAAACGCAAAAGCCTGGAAGGTTTTAGGGAAATATATCGCCCGGGGGAAAGTTCCTCCTCCCAAAAGCAATTTCCTCCTCCACCTCCTCTCCTGAATGCTTTCTCTCCACTTTTTCTATGTCTCGAGCAACTTAATTTTTGCTTTGCCCGAGCAGGACAGGTCGTGTCGCTGAAATGTCTTTGTTAGGACAAAGTGTGTGTGTATGGGGGGGAGGGTTGAGTGAGGGGGGGGAGGGGGGGGAAGGGGCGCCGGGGATTATTCACTCTCGCTTGGGCCGGTTTTGTTTTGGTGTTTGTTTTTTACGTTGGAAAAAAAAAAAGAGGATGAAATAAAAAAGATAAAACTTTCCTCTTCTCTTCCTGCCTAACTGCTGGGCGTGTGTGCCTGCCTGCCTGCCTGCCTTCAGGTCCCGATAGGAAGCGAGGGCGCCAGACCTACACCCGCTACCAGACCCTGGAGCTTGAGAAGGAATTCCACTTCAATCGCTATCTGACTCGGCGGCGGCGGATAGAGATCGCCCATGCCCTCTGCCTGACGGAGCGGCAGATCAAGATCTGGTTCCAGAACCGGCGGATGAAGTGGAAGAAGGAGCACAAGGAGGAGAGCTCCAGCACTCCGGCTCCCAACGAGCCCACGTCAGCAGCAGCATCTGTGGAGAAAGTGGAAGAAGATGAAGAAGAGGAGGATTAGGGAGTCCCATTCGAGGAAGCAATCTCTTAGAATAACGTACACACGTGACAGCTGTAAAAGCTCCCTTTAAAGAGAGAAAGGAAAAAAAAAGAGACACTCACTGTTTTTATTAAAAAAGAAAAGAAAAAAAAAAAAGTTAATCAGTTCCCTTTAGTTCTGTCTTGCAAGCGAGCGTTTGCAAACATGAAAACGTCTCTTGGGTTGGACTTCCAGCCCTCTCTCCCCTCTCCCGTCCTCCCCAAACCCGCCCCGTGGTAGCATATCCTGAGAGCATCCTACAATCATTTGAGTTTTCGTTCACCCACGCTCGGGTGGGTTTCTCTTGGGGACGTTTCGGTGGGAGGACTGCTGCTCGCACATAAAGTACACCGTGACCTTCCAAAGTAACTACCTGACTAAACAGTCCCAATCACGTCGTAAGGGGAAAAGTGCATTAGGCTCGTATTGAAGAAAACTACCTAATTTTGAATAAGTAGCTCTGCACTTTTCTTTTTTTTTGTATTATTTTTTTTCCTTTATCTTTTCTTTTAATTATTGTTAGGAAAGTACCATAACTAACAGCTACACTAATAAAAGGTAAAATAGCAAGCGAGGGGGAAAAAACAAGATGTGCCACAAACCACTACAATCCACAGCAATGAGTCGTACTACCTATTTTTCAGACTACCTATATATCTTGCTCCGCCTACCTATCTTCGAAAGTATGCTGTATTTTAGTAGTCAGAAGAAGATAACGTACTAATGTGAATTGCAAAGCGCTTTTAGAAACATAAACGCAGTCGTTCGAAAAGCACGCATCGATAGCTTTGGTATAGAATTTGGTACCGTAAAGGCTGAATATATTTAAATTTAAAATAATATATTTATTCCAAAGCAATTATTAATGAAAACCATATGCTGCAATATATCTCTGTCCGCAAACCTTTACTCTCTGGAGTGAGGGAGAGAACGCACACGCCAATATTGTACAAAGCGGTTTAATATCTACCGTGGGCTTCTACCTTAGGCTGCCTCTGCTCAAGGCCGTTTCCTTATCCTGGGTTGATCTTACTCAATATAGCTGAAAGTGTTCTTGGCAAAGCGAATTTAAATGACCATGTAATCGCCTTTCAAATATCTGTTTGTCCTGATGATCCCAACGTGTTAATATGTAATACCGTGAATTTTCCTAAGATAGCAGATACTGTATATTTGAACGATTTTTTTTTTTTTTTTTTTTTTTTTGTCATTTATATTTGTCTTGGAGCTCATTTGTAAGACCATGTCATAAATTGGGAAGTATGTAATTAATTGGGAAACTTTGTCGCATGACGTTTCGTTCATATCTCTGTATAAACCCGTCTCGAAGGTTTGGCTAAAGTTTATTCAAACAATTGTATGTCACAATGTGTTTCGATGTGTTCGTTGTGAACATTTGGATATGCCGTGTAAGTATTGGAAGTGGAAAAAAAAAAATGTCTGTGAACTCTCTTTGGAAGTGATCCCGTGTTCAAGTATCCCCCACGATAAATGTGTTTTATGTCACACGGAAAATAAAGATGCTTGTTGACAATTCATTGTGCTTTTATTTTTATTAGGAAAACAGTTCGAAGGGAGAATAAAAAATAATTCACACGCGCAAATAAAGAATTTCGACAACATTATTATTATTATTTTTCCCCCATGATCGAAAGGAATAAAATAATCCGAGGTGACGAATGGCCAGCGATCAGTCAATTTCTCTATCTCGACTTCGTGGTTCTTTTTTTTTTTTTTTTTTTTCCTCTCTCTCTCTCTCTTTTTTAAAATTAATTTATTTATTTCTTCCAGCGCGGTTGATTAATAAAGCGGAAAGCTTCTTTATGGCCGGGCTTCCTTCCACCGTGCCTCGGGCTCCTCTAGAAAGCCCGAGCCCGGCCCAGGCGACCGTGGCAGAGCCCCATTGGCACGTAGGGAAACCAGATTTAGGAAGGAGCAAAAAGTGAGGGGCGAAACTTCCCGAGGTGAACGCTCGGCTGCGGGCAGGCGGCTTTCCGGGGCCGGGGGGCACGGGAATGGGGCTAAAAAGAGGGGAAAAACAGCCCCGCTTTAGGAATGAGATCCATTCTGCTGTGTAGCACGCGACGTCGAGGCGAGAAAGTGTTTTCAATGACGAAAGAAAAAAAAAAAAGTCAGAAATCAAAAATCGGGAATCAAAAATTAAAAAATAAAGCAAAAAAAATTATTTTTTTTTTTAAACCCGAAAAGCGCCTTTATTCGAGCGGCCGAACGCGGAGCAGAACGGGAGCATCGTCTGAGCTGAAGTTCCCCTTCACCGCCGCGCTCGGTCCCCGCCGATGGACTAATTGCAATTTTAATAAAATTAGTGCGAACTCCAGGTCTGGTAAAAAAAAAAAAAAAAAAAAAAAAAAAAAAAAAAAAAAAAAAAAAAACTCCGGGGCTGCGTCTGTGGTAAGATGGCGCCTCTCTAAGACCTGCCTCTTCTTAGTGATGAGGAAAAGGCCATAAATCCGTTGTTGTTTATGAAAATTTACAACTTTGCAATACAACTTTATGAGTTGTTCGGTTTTTCCATTGGTCGTTGTCGGTCATGTGGATGGTAACCGTGAACATGAACTTTTTTATAATTTCCCTTGCGAGAATAGAGCCGCATTCTTTTGCTGAGCTCTGTCCTGCTTCGGATCTCTCTGGCTTTCAATCCCCATTTCATTTGCTCTTTGTAAGGCAATAGTGAACAAAGTGTGCGGAGGTTCGGCATAAGCAGCCGCCTAGAACACAGATCCGGGATGGCAATTTCCAGTTCCCCCGCTGGAAGGTGTGGCATATTGGATTCAAAGCACTGGCGTGGCAGATTTTCAACTTGCAACCTGGCTAATTTCCTGCTTCTTCTGGCACCAAAAGGAGGGCGATTCGTCTCCTGTGCAGCCAAAGCGACAGCTGTCAAAGTCGCAGGGGCTCCTGTGAGCCAGAACCTAAAAGGTGAGAAATGTATATGACACTGCCGTAAGCAGGGAAACATGCTTTAATACGGGGAGATATTAGACGTGTGCAATTAAAGCGAATGGGAATGTGAGCGGCCAGAAATAGACGCGGTCGCAGCTCGGCTCCTTTCGGTTTAACCTGTGCATGCGGAGATGCTGAATAAAACGCCGATTTGCTATTATTTATTCGGGAAGCGTGGATTTTTCACCAAGTTTATTTCTGTTGGCGTTTGCCAGGGGGTCGCTATGGCATTCCGAATATTTTCCAAGAATTCAGGTTTACAGCATCAGTCTGGGAGGATTACTGTTATTATTATTATTTTTTGCCGACACGG
>NW_024968962.1:16922-16991 GCF_019238085.1 Lagopus leucura
GGGGGGGGGGTGATTTATATATGTGTATAAAAGCAATATTTTTCTTTCGCAGCATTAACTTTAAGCTCC
>NW_024968963.1:0-1753 GCF_019238085.1 Lagopus leucura
TAGAGCCATTCAGAACAAATTGGAGCCCATTAGACCTAATTAGAGCCCATTGGAGCCCATCACAACCAATTAGAGCCCATTACACCTCATTAGAGCCCGTTGGAGACCATCTGAACCAATTAGAGCCCATAAGACCTAATTAGAGCCCATTAGAGCCCATCACAACCAATTAGAGCCCATTAGAGCTAATTAGAGCTAATTAGAGTCTATCAGATCCCATTAGAGCCCATCAATGACCCCACTGACCCCATTGCCCCCATTGACCCCATTGTCCCCAATGACCCCATTGAACCCACTGACCCCATTGTTCCCAATATCCCCATTGACCCCATTAATCCCATTGTCCCCATTGACCCCATTGACTCAACTGTCCCCATTGACCCCACTGCCCCCATTGTCCCCAGTGTTCCCCACTGACCCCATAATCCCCATTGACCCAATTGTCCCCATTGGCCCCAAAAATCCCACGGACCCCATTGTCCCTAATGACCTCATGGCCCCCATTGACCCCATTGCCCCCATAGACACCATTGACTCCAATGTGCCCAATGACCCCATTGCCCCCATTGACCCCACTGACCCTATTGATCCCACTTCCCTCATTGCTCCAATGGCCCCCATTGACCCTATAATCCCATTGACCTCAAGATCCCCCATTGACCCCATTGACCCCATTGCCCCCATTGACCCCATTGCCCCCATTGACGCCATTGCCCCCATTGTCCCCATTGATCCCACTGACCCACTCTCCCCATTGACCCAACTGCCCCAAATGTCCCTAATGACCCCACTGACCCCATAATCCCCATTGACCCCCACTGACCCCATTGCCCCCATTTGCCCCATTGATGCCATTGACCCCAATGTCCCCAATGACCCCATTCACCCCTTTGACCCCAATGACCCCAGTGACCCCATTGTCCCCCTTGTCCCCATTGCCCCCACTGTTCCCACTGACCCCATTGTCCCCAGTCCCCGCAGACCCCATTAATCCCATTAATCCCATCATTAATCCCATTCATCCCATTGCTCCCAGTGCTCCCAGCTCCTCACCCAATCACAGGCAGCGGAGGGGGCGGAGCCAGCACCGTTTCCCGGGAGGGGGGCGGGGCCGTGGGCGGGGCCAACCCGTAGTGGGCGGGGCCAGCCTCCACCCGTGCCAACATGGAGGCCGCGTCCCCTTCGGCCACAAACCTGGGTGTGGGCGGGGCCAAAATCAGAAGTGGGCGTGACCATCGATTCAAAGCCCCGCCCACTTCCACTACCATCCTCCACCCCCCTCCTTTTTTATTTTTTAGCCCCGCCCACCTGAGCACTGCTTCGTTGAAGCCGGCCAATAGGAAGTTGTCGCTGCGCGGCTCCCAGGGCATGCTGGGAATTGGGAGGGGGCAGAGCTTAACGTGGGGGGCGGGGCTTAGGGTTGTGGGTGGGATCAATGGGGCTCTGTGGGGCTCTATGTTGTCTGTGGCACTCCATGGGGTTTCTATGGGGATCTATGGGGTCTCTATGGGGTCTCTATGGGTCTCTATGGGGTCTCTATGGGTCTCTATGAGGTCTGTGAGACACTATAGCGGTCTCTATGGGGCTCTATGGGGCCTCTGCAGGATCTGTGGGGCACTGTAGGTTTCTATGGGTCTCTGTGGGGTCTGTGTGGCTCTATGGGATCTATGGGGTATTAAAGGGCTCTTGGGGTCTCTATGGGGTTTTATGGGGCTCTGTGGGTCTCTATGGGGTCTCTATGGGGCTCTATGGG
>NW_024968964.1:0-3201 GCF_019238085.1 Lagopus leucura
CATCAAGCCCAAAACCACGCTCCTCCCAAACGCATTTCTTTTATCATCACCCCCCAAACCCTTTTTTGCCCCCCCAAACCCTTTTTTGCCCCCCAAAACCCTTTTTCCCCCCCCATAACCAACCCCCAAAACCACAGAATGATAGAATCATAGGATCACCAAGGTTGGAAAAGACCTAAAAGATCATCCAGTCCAACCGTCAACGGTTGGAATCTGGATGAAACAAAGACGGGATCATGAAACAAAGACGAATCATTTTCCCCCCTTCGCCAGCTCCCAAAACCCCTTTTTAACCATCACCATAACACCCAAATCCCATTTTATTCCCACAACCGATCCCCAAAATACCTTTTTCATCCCCACCACCAACCCCCCAAATCCCCATTCTTTCCACAAACCAAACCCCAAACCCCTTTTTCCATCACCAACTCCCCAAAACCCCTTTTCTTCCCCCTTAGAACCCCCCCAAACCCCAATTTTTCCCATATCCACCCCCAAAAAAAACCCTTTTCCCATCACCAAAACAAAACCTTCTTTTTTTCTCTCCACAACCAACCTCAAAACTCTTTCCTTCCATAGAGCCCAGGGTCCCTGTCCCCACAGGACCCAGGACGTTGCCCCCATAGAACCCAGAATCCTTGTCCCCACCAAAGCCAGGACCCCTGTCCCCATAAAACCCAGCACGCTGTCCCTATAGAACCCAGGACCCCGTCCCCACAGGACCCAGGATCCTTGTCCCCACTAAAGCCAGGACCCCTGTCCCCATTGAACCCAGCACACTGTCCCCAAAGAACCCAGGACATCTGTCCCTATAGAACCCAGGACCCCCGTCCTCACCAAACCCAGGACCCCATCCCCACAGGACCCAAGACACCCATCCCCCCAGAATTTGGGACCCCTGCTCCCCATAGAACCCAAGATCTCTGCCCCCACCAAACCCAAGACCCCTGTCCCCATAAAACCCAGCACACTGTCCCTATAGAACCCAGGACCCCCGTCCCCACAGGACCCAGGATCCTTGTCCCCACCAAACCCAGGACACCCATCCCCCCAGAATTTGGGACCCCTGCTCCCCATAGAACCCAAGATCTCTGCCCCCACCAAAGCCAGGACCCCTGTCCCCATTGAACCCAGCACACTGTCCCCAAAGAACCCAGGTGTTCCGGGTCTTTGGGGATCCACGATCCTGGGGGGATCCTTGTCCCCACCAAACCCAGGACATTGTCCCCATAGAACCCAGACCCCCCATCCCCATAGAAGCCAGGACGTTGTCCCCTATGGACCCCCCCTCCCCATCCCCGAGGCCCCACCGTCCGGCGGCCGACACGCGTTCTCGTGGCAGACTCGCTCCATGGGGGTGAAGGGCGCATGGAGCCCACAGTGGGGACACGTCCAGAAGCTCCGGAGACACTCATTGTAAAGGTCTGCATCCGTCTGTAGGGGAAACGGGGAGGTGAGGAGGGGACAACGGGGCGAGGACGGGCTGAGGGACGCACGACTGACCGCCAGGCAGTTGTAGGTGAGGAACTGGGTGACGCGGTGACCGCCCTTCGTTTCGTGGGGTTTCATCTCCATCCCTTGGAAAAGCCCCGGGAGCTGCGGGGTCGCGGTCACCGTTTGGGGTCCGACGTAAAGCGAGCGTTGCTGCAGGGCTGTCAGCTGGCGCAGGCGGTACGGAACCTGGGGGAACGTGGGGTGGGGGTGTGGGGAGCCGTGGGGTCGCCCCAAGGCCCTCCTCCAAGCCAACGCCACGTGCTGGGGATGGGTTCTGTCTCCAAGGGAGGAGTTCCCCAAATTGGGGCCCATCCTCATTGGGGATTGATGGGATCCCCCCCCATTCTCCAGGGAGGGGTTCTGCAGCCCCAGCGTCACCTCGTGGCTCCATACTGGGCTCCCAGTGAGCTCTTGTCCCCTTTGCACTGGTTTCCAGCCTATGGGATGCCTCCCAGTATGGCCATGGCCCTCTTATAACAGGATTCCATCCCACTCGTCCAAGTTCCGTTGGACGTCCCCAATTTTGCATCATCAAAATGCTACAACTGCCCCAATTTCACGCCATGAAAAGACCAAAACTTTTCATGTTTCAAAGTTCCCCAATTCCGTGCCATGAAATCACCCAACCAAACACAACCCAATGTGACAAGCCCCACCAAACCCCACCAAACCCCCCACCAAAACCTTACAAGCCCAAGCAATTTCCCAACCAAGCACCACAAAACCCAACCAAACCCAAACAAATCCCCACAAAAACCTATCCGATCCCAATGAAGCCCAAGTAAAACCTCAACCAAACTCAACAAACACCCACAAAAACTCATCAAAACCTCAAGCAAATCTCATCACAATCCCACAAACCCCACCAAGACCCCACGAAACTCAACAAAACGCGAAGGAAACCTCAACAACCCCCCCAAAAAACCCACCAAGCCCCAGCCCAAACCCAATGCCAGCTCCACAAAACCCCACCAAACACAACAAACCCCCTCAAAAGCCAAAGAAACTCATGCAAAATCCCAACCAAAGCCCTACCCAACTCAACCCCACAAATCTCAACAAACCCCACCAAAACCAAACCAAACCCCCAACCCAACCTAGCCCCACAAAACCCAACTAAACCCCATCAAACCTCAACTGAACCCATCAAAACCTCAACTGAACCCCAAGCAAATCCCACAAAACACCCAAAAAACCCAACCAATCCCCAACCGAAACCCACAACCCTCCCTCAAAACTCAACTAAACCCCACAAAATCCCAACCCAACCCCAACTGAACCCATCAAAACCTCAACCAAACCCCAACCACATCCCACTAAACCCCTCAAAAAACCCAACCAACCCCCAACCCAACTCAACCCGACCCTACAGAACTCAACCAACCCCCAACCCAACTCAACCCGACCCTACAGAACTCAACCAACCCCCAACCCAACTCAACCCGACCCTACAGAACTCAACCAACCCCCAACCCAACTCAACTCGACCCTACAGAACTCAACCAACCCCCAACCCAACTCAACCCGACCCTACAGAACTCAACCAACCCCCAACCCAACTCAACCCGACCCTACAGAACTCAACCAACCCCCAACCCAACTCAACCCGACCCTACAGAACTCAACCAACCCCACCACAACCTCACCAAATCCCCCCATACCCACCTTCTCCTGCAGGAATTCCAGCAGCCCCCGTCTCAGCTTGGT
>NW_024968965.1:0-1526 GCF_019238085.1 Lagopus leucura
TATGAAATGTGGAGGTTGGTGGCCCTGCGTGTGGCAGGGGGTTGGAACTTTGTGATCCTTGAGGTCCCTTCCAACCAGGGCCATTCTGTGATTCTGTGATTCTGTGTATCTGGGCCCATGAAGGGACTGTCATGGAGCCCCCCCCCACTCCTGGGTAAATACACCATCCACACGGGATGCTCCAAAAGCAGTGCCTCCCACTTTGTTATGTTGGCCCATGATGTCAGATGTGGTTGTTGTTGGTATGGCAGCAGAATTTGAATCTTCCCACCATTCTGGTAACTTTCTACGATGGAGTGGAGGCACTGGTGGACAAACTAAGGGCAGGCTATGTCACCTGTGTGGACTTGTCCAAGGCCTTTGACATGGTCCCGCACCACACTCCTATCTCTAAATTGGAGAGATGAGAGTTTGAAGGACAGGCTATCTGCTGGATAAGGAATTGGTTGGATGACCGCAGCCAAGGGGTTGTTGTCAATAGCTCTATGTCGAAGTGGCACCTGGTTACATGTGGTACATCTCAGTGGTCCGTGTGGGACCAGTACTCTTTTATCAGTGACACAAATGATGGGATTGAATGCACCCTCAGTAGTTTGCTAATGGCACCAGGCTAAGTGGCATACAGACTCAACAGAAGGAGGGGATGTCATCCAGAGGGTCCAGGACAGCCTGGAGCAGTGTGTCCACGTGAATCCAATGAGGTCCAACAAGGCCAAGCAGGCAGGGAGGGGGCTGTTCCCTCTGCTCTGCCCTCATAAGGCCCCAATTGGAGCGTGCCCTCAGCACAGGAAAGCTGTAAAGCTGTCAGAGCGCGTCCAGAGGAGGGTTACAAAAGTCGCCCAAGTGCAGCAACAGCTCCCACGTCACAACACAGCCCACACCCCCCCCCTCAGGCAGACATCAAGTCAGCTCTCAGCGCCTGCGCACTACGCCCGCCCGCCGAGCATGCGCAGAACCCAGCGTTGTTCCCATAGCAACCGGACGCGCGGCCTGGCGTTCTTACCGCCTCCCTCGCCTGGCGCGCGGCTCGCAGCGCCTGGCAGGAGAGCTCCATCGGACGGGCAGCTGAAAGGCGCGGTGAACGGGGAACGACAGAGGCGCCACAAACCGCCGAGGCCCGCGGCTCCGCTCGTCCTTCTCGCAGCCAATCGAAGCGTCCGAAGGCAAATGAATGATTGCAGAGCCGCCCAATCAGAGGTGGAGAAAGTGATGGCGGTTTAAGTGATGAGCCAATCACTGTCGGGAGAAAGGGCTGGGCTGGAAGTGGTGCTGACCAATCGCTGCCGGGCTTACAGGAGCAGTGGGCGGTGACGGGTGAGGCAAAGCTGGCTGAAATCAAACCGGGTGAAATCGCACAAAAGCAAAACCAACCCAAACACCTGAGAGGTGTTGCCATCTCACCAAGGCAGGCTCCCGTGGCGGAGGCAGTGGGTGTTAGAATGGAGGCGAAGAGCTCAGGAGCCGGTGAGGGCCCAAAGAACAGTGCTTAAAAAATGGAGTAGCAGTGGAATGAGTCAAGCTTTGTG
>NW_024968966.1:0-2166 GCF_019238085.1 Lagopus leucura
AAAGGACACCAGGGTGGGGGGGGCGATGAGGAGGGAGGCAGTGCGGTGAGGGACGCCAGGGTGGGGGGTCCTGGCATTGGGGTGGGGGTCACAATGGCGCCCCCCCATTCCTCTCCGCTTGTCCCCCTTCCCCCAGAGCCTTCAGACCGTGACCTGAGCTGCCTGCTGGCCTCCCTGGTGCAGCTGCTGGCGGACCCCCATGCACGCACCCTGCATGGCTTCCAGAGCCTGGTGCAGCGCGAGTGGGTGGCAGCAGGGCACCCCTTCCCTCAGCGCCTCGGTCTGCGCCGGGACAGCCCCCGCGAGGAGGTGGCGACCCCAAACCCCTCACCTGCGTCACCCCCTGGGGGTGCCACCCCACATCACCTCCCTGGGGGTGACACTCGTGTTATACCCCCCCCCTCCAACCCCCCGCAGTCCCCCGTCTTCCTGCTGTTCTTGGACTGCACCTGGCAGCTGCTGCGGCAATTCCCGGCGGCGTTTGGCTTCACCGAGGCGTACCTGCTGGCCCTGCACGACAGCACCTTCCTGCCCTACTGCAGCACCTTCCTCTTCAGCTGCCAGAGGCAGAAGGGCCGCGGTGGGGCGGTGAGCAGAGTGGCCTGCCTCACTTTCCCCCTCAGTGCCTCAGTTTCCCTTTCCTGCCTCAGTTTCCCCATCCCTACGCCCCCAGTTTCCCTTTCTGTGCCTCAGTTTCTCCCTCTCCTGCCTCAATTTTCCCCCCGCCTGTTTCCCCTCTCCTGCCCCATTGCACGTCTGGGGTAGGATAGGGAGGAATGGAGAAGGAAGAGGAGAGAAATGGGGCAGGAGAGGGAAAACAGAGGTGGGAGGGAAGTTGAACCACATATGAGGCCTTGGTTTCCCCATAAGTGCCTCAGTTTCCCCCTCTCCTGTCTCAATTTCCCCCCAGCTCATTTTCCCCCCTCCCACCCCATTCCTCCCCACCTCCCATCCCAGTTTCCCCATATGCACCCCAGTTTCCCCATGCCCTGCACAGCCCCTCTTTGGGGCTGACCCCCTGTCCCCCTGCAGCAGCAGCCTCGCACCCAGACCTACACCCCTGTGAGCGGCCGCTGGGACCCCCCCCCGGGCAGCACCAGCAGCCGTTTGCCCCCCATCTGGGCCTGGGGGCTGCGCTACAGCCGGCAGCAGCGGGCGCGATTCCAGAACCCGGCGTGGGACCCCGGCCCCGTGGGGACCCCCGATGCTGCGGACCCCCAGAACACGGGCACAGTGAGTGGGTTGGGGGGGCTGCCGTTCCCCCTTAGCACCCTTTTTCACCCCAATCGCTGTTTTCTCCCCATTTCCCTTTCCTTCCCCCTTTTACCCCATTTTCTCGTTTCCCTCCCCATTGCCCCTAACCCCTTTTCCCCTGTTTCTCCTTACCACCCCTTTGCACCCCAGCCGCTGGGTTTCCCCCCACAGCCCCTAACCCGTTTTCTCCTGTTTCCCAGCCTGCCAGTGCCTGGTCAGGATCGAGCTCTGGGGCGGTGCTGGCTCTGTCCAAGGGCTCTCTGACCCCACAGCCCTTCCCGTGGCGGAGCGGCCGTCCCCCTCCTCGCCTGCTGCGCTGGGCCCCCTCCCTGGAGACCCTCAGTGATCGGGGGGGTGACCCTATTCCCACACCCCCCCGGGGGCTGCTGCTGCCCTGTGCTGCAGGACCTTCCGTGCGGCTCTGGAGACGCTGCTACCTGCGGGGTCTGCCTGAGGCACAGGTAATGGGGCTGGGGGATTCTCAACCCCTTGTGTCCATCCTAATCCCACGTACATCCATCCCAACCCCACGTGTGACCAACCCAGTCCCGCATTCATCCATCCCGCCCCACCCCAGTGTGCATCCATCCCAACCCCATGCATCCACCCCAACCCCACCTGTCCATCTCACCCCCATGAGCGTCCCTCCCAGTCCCATGTTCGTCCATCCAACCCCATGTGTGACCATCCCAACCCCATGTATCCATCCACCCCAATCCCATGTGCGTCCACCCCAACCCCACATGTCCATCTCACCCCATGAGTGTCCCTCCCAATCCTATGTTTGTCCATCCAACCCCATATGCATCCACCCCAACCCCACGTAACCATCCATTCACACCCCATATGTGTCCATCCGACCCTGTGTGTCCACCTCACCCCCATGTGCGTCCATCCCAACCCCATGCATCC
>NW_024968966.1:2176-3167 GCF_019238085.1 Lagopus leucura
CCCGCATATCCATCTCACCCCCATGAGTGTCCCTCCCAACCCCATGTATGACCATCCCAACCCCATGTATCCATCCACCCCAATCCCATGTGCATCCACCCCAACCCCATACGTGTCTCTCCAACCCCACGTCTCCATCCCGACTCTGCAGTTCCCCACCCTGACCCCACATGCCCCCCACAGCGTGGCCGCCTGGCCTCGTGCCCGGCCCTACTGCTGGAGGAGCTGGCTCTGCTGCAGGACCGGCTCCATGCATGGCAGCAGGATGGGGCCCACGCTGAGCCCACCAGCAGCCCCCTGGCACCCTCACGGTGAGGGTCTCAGGGGGCCCTGGGGGTGGGAACCCCCCTGAAGGGACACACACTGCAGGGGTGGACTCATCCCTCGGGGTCCCTCCAGCCTGGGGGTTGTGGAGGGATGCAGCCCCCCTGGCTCAGCTGCTTCCTTTTGCTCTGCGCTGGGGCCGCGGCTCTTTGGAGCCTGGGATTTTTTGGGAGACCAGCATTTTTTTGTGCCCTGGGGTTTTTTGGGGACCACGACTCTTTGGGACCTGAGGATCTGGGGGCTTACAGCTTTTTGAGGTCCACAGCTCTTTATTGCCTGTGTTTTTTCTGGGCAGGCTGGGGCCTTTTGGGGACCACAGCTTTTTGGGGCCTGTGGTCCGTTAGCACCTGGGGCTTTTGGGGGCTCCCAGCTCTTTGGGGCCTGTAGCTTTTTGAGCCCTGTGGCTTTTTGGAGCCCAGAGCTTTATGGGGCCCACGGCTCTATGGGGCCGCATTCCTCAGTGGAGGCCCCGCAGCGGCGCTGGGGTTCCCCTCTGCCGCGGCTTAGGGGGGATCAGCGCCATGGGGCGGAGCGGTTCTGACCCCTCAGCACAACGCGGGAGCCGCAGCCCCACGGCGCGACTGGAGGGGGGGAGGCTGGGCCGCGTGTCAGCGGTGTTTGTATTTGCCTATTAAAGCACAGCGTTCTGCAGGCAACGGCGTGTGGC
>NW_024968967.1:0-2376 GCF_019238085.1 Lagopus leucura
ATTCTTACCCCATAACAGCTCCATTATGACCAGAAGAGCTCCATAGTAACACCATAGAGCTCCACAGTGGCCCCAGAACAGTTCCATACTGACCCCATGGAACTTAATTTTGACCCCGTTGCAGCTCCAATATGACCCCATAGAGCTCCACTGGGACCCTATAAGACCTCCATGGTGATACCATACAGCTGCACTGTGACCCCAAAACACTTCCATACCCACCCCACTGAGCTTCCTAGTCACCTCATAATAATTCTTTGGCGACTCCGTGGAAGTCCAAAGTGCCCCTATAACAGGAACATTATGAACACAGAGCAGCTCCACGGTGACCCCAGAGAGCCCCATAGTGGCCCCATAACATTTCCATCCTGACCCCATACAGCTTGAGAGTGACCCCACAACAGTTCCGCTATGAGCACATCGAGCTTGATGTGACTCCTTAGCAGTTCCCTTGGGAGACCACGCAGCTTCACAGGGAGCTCAAAAGAGTTCCACAGACCCCCGTACAGCTCCATAGTGTCCCCATAGAGCTGCAGAGTGACCCCATAACATTTCCATTCTCACCCCATGGATCCCCAAAGTCATTCCTGAGCTGTTCCATTGTGTCCCCATCACAGTTCCCTAGTGACCCCATAGACGTTCTTAGGGACCTGAGAACTGTTCCATAGACACCCCATGCAGTTCCATAGACACCCAATACAGCTGCGTATTGACCCCATCACAGTTCCCTCGTGACCCCATAGAGCTCCTTAGGTTCCACATTACTGATCTATTATGACCTCAAAGAGCTCCATAGTGAGCAAACTAAAGTTCCATTATGACCCCATGGAGCTCCATAGTGATCCCACAAAACTTCCATTGTTACCCATAATAGTTCCCTTACGACCATAAGAGTTCCACAGTGACGCCATAGAGCTTCATAGTGACCCAATAGAGCTGCATAGTGACCCCATCACAGTTCCCTTGTGACCCCATTTTGTTCCATAGGTTCCACATAACAGATCTATTATGACCCCACAGAGGACCAGAGTGACCCCATAAAGCTCCATAGTGACCCCACACAAGTTCCATTGTTACCCCTTCACAGCTTCTTTATGACCATATAGAGCTCTATAGTGACCCCACAGATCTCCATGGTGACCCCACTGTGCTCCATTATGTCCCCATTCATGTTCTATTCTTACCCCATAACTGCTCCATTATGACCAGAAGAGCTCCATAGCGACGCCATAGAGCTCCAGAGTGGCCCCCGAACAGTTCCATACTGACCCCATGGAACTTCATATTGACCCCGTTGGAGCTCCAATATGACCCCATAGAGCTCCATAGTGATCCATAAGATGTCCATGGTGACACCGTACAGCTGCACTGTGACCCCAAAACATTTTCATCCTGACCCCACTGAGCTTTGTAGTGTCCCCACAACAGTTCTGCCACGAGGCCTTCGACCTTCATGTGACTCCTTAGCAGTTCCCTTGTGAGCCCCTAGAGCTTCTTAGGGACTCAATAGAGTTCCACAGATCCCTCTTTGAACTCCGTATTGCCCCCATAGAGCTGCAGATTGACCCCATAACAGTTCCATTATGACCTCATCGAGTTCCATAGTGTCTCAATAAAGCTGCAGAGTGACCCCAGAACTGTTTGATTATGAACTCACGGAGCTCCATAGTGTCCCCATAGAGTTGCGGAGTGACCCCATAAGAGTTCCATTAGGACCTCATGGAGCTCCATAGTGTTGCCCTAGAGCTCTATAGAGACCCCATAAAGTTCCATGGTGACCCCATAACAGTTTCATTCTCAGCCCATGGATCCCCCAAGTCATCCCGGTGCTGTTCTATTATGTCCCCATCAGAGTTCTCTTGTGACCCCATAGAGCTTCGTAGGGACCTGCTTAGAGTTCTGTAGACACCCCATACACTTCCACACATAGGCAGCCATAGAGCTGCCTAATGACCCGAAAACAGTTCCATTGTGACCCCACAGAGCTTCTTAGGGACCTGAGAACAGTTCCGTAGACACGCCATTGAGTTCCATAGAGACCCTCTGGAGCTGCCTAGTGTCCCAAAAACAATTTCATTGTGACCCCATTGAGCTTCTTAGGGACCTCAGAAAAGTTCTGTAACACTCCATGGAGATGGATTATATCTGGTGAAGGGGATAATGAATAATAAGAAAGGGTTTTTGAAGTACGTTAACAGTAAAAGGAAGACTAGCAAGAATGTGGCTCTCTTGCTAAGTGACGGAGGTGTTCTGGTAACGGGGAATGCTGAGAAGTCGGAGATACTGAATGCCTTCTTTGCTTCTGTCTTCAGTGAAAAAGCTGCCCCTCGGGAATCCGAATCAGACTGCGTTCTACTGTTGAAGGAGTCTGGACGA
>NW_024968968.1:0-5077 GCF_019238085.1 Lagopus leucura
GTAGCGTTCTTCTCCCCTCATGCAGATCAACACTCCCTCCTAACTTGCAGTCTCCTACATTTATTTCAAGTCACAAGGAGACTCCTTGAAGAAATTTGAGAGCTGTTTTTTTTTCTAGCAGAAAAAAGTTTTGAAGTCTAAAAGTGTCAAAATAGAATCTAAAAATCTAGAAAAATAGCTTGCATACCATCAAATTTGGAGAACATAAGACGTAGTGGTACTGTATTTAAGGGGCACAACTGAAAAGGACACAGAACAGTGACTCTGCTTTCAAAAAGCACCACAGAAAACAAAACAAAAAAAACACTACCACCTTTGTTCTTGGAGGATACACTGTTTAGTGGTTATTAGTGTATCACAAACCGGAGTCATTAAAACTGAGGGCACTGAAAACTGATGCTTTTAGCATAACAGCTGTATATTGACGGGTATAGGTATCATTGAGCCAAAGGGCCACAGAACATTACTGGGATGCACTGAGAATCCTAGGTTGCGTTCTGTCTGGAAAGCTAAAGAGAACTTTTTTGTTTCAGCTGATTAGTTGAAAGAGGAGAACTCACATATTATTTTCTTTGAAGAGTATGTAATTCTAAAAAGAATAGCATACACACTTGCTTTGTTTTCTGCATTAGGGTAATTCTGAGTATTACGGAAAGCTTAAGATGGGCTTCTCTGTTTTGTTGTTTTTTTTTTCCTTCTCAAAAAAATAAAGTGAGACTTTGGATGAATGTTAGATTCAAATAACAAAAAAATACTCAGCAGAATGAGTTGTATTGCATGAAAGACTGCTTTCAAACAGCAGTACTTATTTCAATCCACAATTCGATGGAAATAAGAAAAGGTATGAAGATTGTGCAATTTTGTTTTTTGATTACAGGCTGCACAAAACCAGGAAAAACTAGATTAGGGTAATCCACTGAATAAAATGCTAAAACAAGAAGTGCGTGGTGTACAAATAAGTGGCTCACATAAGTTCTGTGCCTCTGGTTTAAGTAGTAAGAATAATCAAAGACACAGTGAAACCCAATTTCTCATGTTATCATGGGTTCCGACAACGTAGGTATGGCACAGCCAAAAGAACTGATGCTCAGAATTGGAACGCTGTAAGTTTAAGACTAAGTCATTTTGGCAGTAAAATTTCACTTTCAAGTATTTTTCAGTAACATACACTCCATGAACATGTATTTAAAGATTGTGCATATGCTTACACTTAAGTGGCCTACTGTTGACTTGTATTTGCCTGTAGTGGTAGAATCAGACCCTTAGGAAAGCAGTAAGCCATACACAAGATCCTGCTTTGATATTATGGGCACAGAGTATCAGCACAACTATATACCTAAGTCTCACATAAAATTCACCAAAAATTAACTGATGCTTTAATTTTACACAAGGAATTTACACTTAATATGAAGTTAATCCTATTGAAGCCATAAGACTCAATCCTGTGAATTAAGATTTGATAATCAGAACCTGTAACCTTTTACAGTCTCCAGCATAGTTTGCAGATATCAAATGTCAAGTAGAAGTGATCCTGGAGAGAGGCAGCAGCACAGTTTGCAGGTCAAACTCCAATGCAACAAAGCTAGAATTGCACAATCATTCAGATAAAATTTATTGTAGAATTATTAATATTCAAGCACAAGGAACATAAAGAGCAGACCTGTTTGAATGCTACCACCTTCAAAGCTAGGTATTTTAAGAATAAAACGCACAACAGTTCAGAATAAAAACCTGTTATCTAACAGCAGTAATAGCCAAGGCTGAACAGCAAGAGTGTAATTCTTAAACACAAACTTTGTTAGAATATCACAACTGATGTTCTAATGAGCAGAAGTAGACAGGATCTATTCTATACTGTATTCCAAAAAAAAATCAAACCTCAAATACAGATGACTTAGGCATTTTGGTGACTCAGAGGGAAGAGTGCCACCTACTGAGTCAACAAATTAATTATAATACAACTAACCTATCATGTATTTCCTATGAAACAGAAAAAGCAAGTTCAAAGTGACATTTACAGAGTTTTCTATGCCACTGAAAATGTAATCCCTTTTTGTTATAAAACGTTAACTTCGTTTATGTAACATGATAGTGAATCTATTTCTAGACTAATAATACTTAAACCTAAATTATTTCCAAAAAGTTTCAGACGCTTCTGTTCTGATGTAATTCAAGAGCTTTAGTTTCTAAAGGAGGATGTAACTTTCCAAATACCCTGTCCCTACAATCTTTCACAGTTAGACATCAAAACATGAATATGCTCAAAATTATGCATCTAATTACATCTGGAAAAGAATGCACTCTTAACTTCTCCTCTCCCCTCCTTCTCCCCAACCCCACCCCACCCCATCCCCCTTTAAAAAAAGATTCTGGAATATGAGTTTAACAATGTTGAAGACACAATATTTAGAAGCAAAAAACATCAATCCATTACTGAATATATTGATTTACTTGACCTTCAGGTTTAATTCATTGGTAATCAACACAACACATGCCTCTTTTGGGAGAAAAAAAAAAAAAAAGCAGATAAACCACACTTTTAGAAATACATACAGTGATCAAGAAAAAGTACTTCTACATAACCCATTAAATGTATCTTGTGTCTTATTCTCAGAAATACAGAACAGTATGTATCTTGAGATTCTTTTTTTATTGGTTGTTCTCGGTGTTTATGAACAAATACTGCCGTGCACTTCACATTTGCATAGTTTATGATGTACACCTTTAATGTAGTTAATGAACGTTACTAGAAACTGACCTTAAGTTGCACTGTCACTCTCCTGGAAAAAAGTGGGTATACCTTTAATTTTGTTTTGCTTTTCTCAGAAATTCCCTTCTCTTTAAAAAATACAATCAACACACAGCAGCTATTTCAGTACAGATTAATTAAAACAGAAAACTATCCTATCGTACAAGTTCTAAAAAGAATCTCTCTTTGTCTGATGTTTATAAAGACACTGTTTACTTTTAAGAAGATAGACAGAAGAATTGGTGACACTCCTATCTGTTATATCAAACCTACATCCATGGCATACCTAAAAGAGAACAAGCAACAGAGGAGGTGGAGAAAAGGGAAGTTTGGGGAGGGAGATAAAGGAGGAGTAGAAACTTGTTCATTATTTATGTTCTACATCTTTGTACACATTAATAAAATAGTTATTTCATATAGACTCTTTCCTTACAGATAGTCCGCCTTCCAAGGTAACTAGAGAATCTGAGCAAGTAGTTGAATACAAAGGTTATATATAACCTCATACTAGAATCTCTGTCATGCCCCAATTGCTTACCAAAATCTCATTTTTGGACTTGACAATTTCAACTACTGCATATTTGACAGAATCACAGTCTTACTTTCCTATTTGCCAATAGTGCTTTTGAGTATAAGTAACTCAAAGTATAAAGCTGTCCACATTTCTATTTTAAAAGCAGAAATATGCTTCAAATGTGCTTATTCCTAAGCAACTTTCATTGAGTTCAGAGGATGTGGAAACACCCAAGAATTTTGTTTATTTATTTATTTAAAGTATGGTGTAGCGATTCTTTATTCCTAAAAGCTTGGCTGGGAAACTCTAACCTACTACTAAGGTAACATAGAAAAAAGAATAGGAATCTGCCTTACTGGAACCCCTGCTGAACTTAAAAGCTGTGCAAAAACTTTTGCAGTACTGGTACAGCATTCCCTTTCCCGTCCTTCAGCTCTTTCATCACACATTTCAATCAAACAGCTCAACCTCACATTTTTCTATCTTGGTAGCAAAACACATTCAAATACGTACAGGTGACAACTTACTGAATAATATTCAACAGCCGTCTTTAGATGGCTATTTTAGAAAGTTTTAGAAAGTCAGATTTCTATGTAAAGATTTCAGTTGTAGAAAACAAATCTTCAGGAACATCTGACCTTACTTCTGAAGTCTCCTCCAAAAAGCAGTGTTTGAAAATATGAAGCAATCATGAGCTGGCAGTCTAGCTCTGACCTCACCACATGTAACAGGAAATAACTTTGGAAACTATTTGAAAAAAATAGATGCTTGGAGTAGGAGACTATCAAGATTTTGGGATCTGAGCAACTATAAAATGATGCCTCAGAGTACTCAAGAGAGTCTATATAACCAACAAAATACAGAAATTCCCTCAAACATAGTTTGCACATATAAAACTGAAATAACTCCTGACAACAGTGTGACAAAGGGCAAAGAAGTGGCAATCTTAAGAAAAGTTAAGAGATCATAGAATCATAGAATCACAAGGTTGGAAGTGACCTATAAGATCATCTAGTCCAACCGTCTCCTCATCACCACTGCCACCACAAGCACTAACCCATATCATGCAGCAATGAGAAAAACCCCTAACAGTGGAGCATGAGTCCTCACTGCCAAAGAACTCAGCAGAAAATAGAGTAGCACAGGAACTAGATAAACCATCCAGGGGTCTTTATGAACACTGGTGGTTTGTTAGTTTGATATACATGAAGTGACGGATGTCTATGGAATTAAATACTACTTATTAAATATCTATTTTTTTTTTAATTAAAAGTTATTTAGAAAAAGTATACCCTTATTTTACATTGCTATGAATCTGTGATTTAAAGTAACTCTTTAACAATGCATTATTCTATTTCTACAGATTAGGTATTTTCAAAAATAGGATACATCTGTATCACTAGTAGAATTGCAGAATCACTCAGGTTGGAAAAGACCTTGAAGATCACCAAGTCCAACCATTACCTAGCCATACTAGCGTAACAACACACTGCTAAATCATGTTCCTGAGCACCACATCCAAATGGTTTTTAAACACATTCAGAGATGATGACACAACCACCTCCTTGGGAAGCCTATTCCAATGCTTAACAACCCTTTCTGTAAAGAACTTTTTCCTAATAACCAACCTAAACCTCCCCTGGTGCAACTTGAGGCCACTTTCCCTGGTGCTGTCACCTGTCACCAATGCGACGAGACCAACCCCACTCTCTCTGCAATATCTTTCAGATACTGGAAGAGAGCAATAAGGTCTCCCTTCAGCTTCCTTTTCCCCAGACTAAACAGCCCCAGTTCCTTCAGTTACTCCTCATAAG
>NW_024968969.1:0-27012 GCF_019238085.1 Lagopus leucura
GGGCGGCGTTGGAGCATCGCTCTGCAGCCCCACCTCGGCCCCCCCCCCACCCGCATCCTCTGCACCTGGGGGCTGCGGGGTCGCGCTTCGGTTCCATCCATGTGCAGCCGCCCCGAGGCGTGGGATCGGGGAGGTGGCACCGCGGTGGGCGTAAAGGACTCCTCGTGTCCTCCAGGGAGGGGTTCCAGCGCTGGGAGCGGGCGCCCGACGGGGGCACGGAGGGGTGGTCGTGGGGGCGGCCGCGTCCCCGTGTGCCGCACGGCAGCGGCTTCGGAGAGGCGCGGTGACCCCGCGTGCCGCGCCCGGCTCCGCTGCCGCGCCCCGATGCGGAGCCCCGCGGTGCCCACGGAGGGGTGCGGGGCCGAGGGGGGCCCTCGGGGTGGTGCAGCCGAGGGGTGAGGGCCAACCCCCCTCCAGACGCAGGAATCCGGCTCGGGTAAACAAGTGAGTAACCCGGATAAGAGCGGCCCCGCTAAATATAGCCGGGTACGGCGGGCACCGCGCGCCCCGTCGCCGCCCCGCTGCGCGGCTGGAGCGGGCGCAGGTGAGCCGCGTCCACGCGAGTCCCGCCCCACGCGTGTCTCCGTGCCACCCGTGCCAGCGCAGCCCCGAACGCAGCGCTCGGCCCCAGCCCGGAGCGGTGTTGCGGGGCGGCGGGGGGCGCGGGGGGCTCCGAGCGGGGCGGGGAAAGGGGTCGGGACGGCTGGGGGGGGAGTTGGGGCCGCTCCCAGCCCGGCCCTTCCCCGGCGCCTCCCGCGGGGCAGCGCTGCGCCGATCCGCGCCGAGCGGAGCTCCGCTCTCAGCCGGACCCCCCCGCACCGCGACGGCCGAGAGGTACGGCGGAGGGACGGGGGGAGCGGCCGGGGGGTCGGGCGGGGCTCGGGGGGGGGGGGGGGCGGAGAGGATGGGGCGGACAGAGACCCCCCGGGGGTGGGACGGACGGGTCGAGGAATCGGGAGGGGGGGAGGGGGGATGGACGCACCGCGGCGCTGGGAACGACGGAGAGATGGATGGAGCGTCCGCGACGGGCAGAGGGGCTGTGTGGGGCGGGGCGGGTGGGATGGGGGTGGGGGTGGGAACGGAGATGGGATGGGATGGAGATGGGAACGGGAGTGGGAATGGGAAAGGGATGGGCTGAGAGGGGACTGAAATGGAGATGGGGATGGGGACGAGTTTGAGATGGGATGGGGTGGGGATGGGGCCTCGTGCCGTGGGTCACAATAGGGACAGGTGCTTTGTGTCACCGCCGGCGGCGCCCAACACCACGGGTGTCTCCTGCCCCGATGTCCCCTGGAAGTCCCCTCTCTGGGCTCCGTGGTTTTGATGGCTGTGGGTCTGGGGAGGGATGCTGGAGCTCTGCCAGCTCTGCGTGACGTGGTCGGTGCATTTCCCGTCCCGGCCGACGGCCTTGAGCAGATCTGCACCGAGGGCCGCGGGGACGGAGCGCCCATCTGTGTCCGTTGGGTCATCGGGTGGGGGACACCACAGGGTGCATCTCAAAGCCAAGAGGAGAGCTGGGACACGAGGGACCCAAAGCGGGGACCCGCAGCTCTGCGCCCTGTGCAGCACATCCCCAGAAAAACACCACCCTGATGCCAAAAACCCCATTAATGCCCGTTCCAGCCCACACCGGAGCTGCCAATGCATTTCAGGGCTGCAACTGAGGAGCAGAATCTGCCCACCGGCCCCTGTGCCCCCCAGTGGGGCTGAGGCACAACCTCAGGGTCTGTTCCCCACAGGAGCTGCCCCCACGCCGTAGATTGAGGACCCTCTGCCCCCACTCATCGATTCCTGCCTGTCTCCGTGCTGCTCTGCAGCTCTCTCTGTCTCAGTTACAGCCCTGCCGGTGCTAATTGAGCTCACGTTAATATTTTATGCCCTCTAAGTGCAGCCCTGACAGCTCGCGGGGCTGTCCATCCCCATGTCCCCTCAGTGTCCCCAGGAGTGCAGGGCTGTCCCTGGCTGCGGGATGAGGTGTGGGGAATTGGGTGACCAGCAGTCCCACGTGGGGAGTGGGCCCTTCTTACGGGGCCTGTGGGTGCCCTATGGGGCCGCTCAGCTGCCGGGGGATCCCATGGCTGAGGGTCGCCTGGGACGCAGCGTGGCATGGGGACACAGCTCCATCCAGACAGCGACAGGACCCCACAGCCATAGGGCAGCACAGGAGTTTGGGGACGTTTGCAGTGATGGCCGCTGTGGGTCCTCCATAATGTTGTGGTCCTGAGAGGTGGTGGGGCAGGGGAAGTGGCATCCAGCAGCTCGGGGACAGGGTGAGCGGGTGGCACTCATCCCTGCCCTGGAGAAACGGGGGAGGCATCTGCTGCTTGGGTGCCCATTCCTGGGGGTGTCCATTCTTTGGGGTGCACAGGACCCCCAGGATGGGGTTGGGAGCAGCTCCGTTCCATCCCAGGCCGCCCCATCTGCAATGATTAGCAGTGACAAACTACTCAAGACAAAACCAGCTGCCCTTACGCTTCACAGCCCAGTGACAAAGCCTCAGCTCCAGCCAAGGATGGGAAACGTGAGAGCCGGCCCCATATCCCCATGGCTGTGGGGCTGGAATTGCTGGGCTGGGGGGCATGCGGTGATGCCATGGGTGCCGCATGCGCCGCGCAGCTCCGGGCGCGAACGTCCGCCTGCTGTCATCGCCACGTGGGCGCCGGCCACAGCCACAGGGATGGGGGGAGATGCTTTTAAGCTAATCCTGCCCCTGTGTGTGGGATCCGGCCGCGTCCCTCCTCCCAGTTTGGCACACGGAGCTGGGGCTGCGTCCTCACTGTGCGCAGGGATGGGGGTTTGGATGCGCCCCCCCCCCCCGGCACGGGATGGAGCCCAGCTGGCAGCACACGCTGCTCCAAACGATGAGCACGTGGGGGTTGGTGGCTGCTGCCCCGGTGGCTCTCGGCCCGGTGACGCAGAGGGGACGGTTAATCCCGGCCAGCTGGAGGGCTGGGGCCTCAGCACCCCATGGGACACCCCACATCTGTGGCCTCTGGGTGGGGGACCTGCGTTAGGGTCAGGATCGGCGTTAAGGTTAGGGCCAGGGTTGGCGTTGGGGTTAGAATCGCCGTTAGGATCAGAGTGAGAGTTCTGGTCCCTAATGCTCCCCTGATCCCCGCAGAGCCCAGTGGGGGCAGCACCAAGAACACGCCATGGAGCCCAGTTTGGAGGGCGCCTGAGGCCACCAGGATGGAGGGGGGGGACACGGAGCCCCCCAACATGAGCCTGGCCAGCCAACCCCACACCTGCTTTGGGGTGGTGAACCTCAGCCTCAGCCTCAATGTGACGCAGCCCAAAGCCATCGCCTCGCCGTGGTTCTCCACCGCCTTCGGCCTCATCGGGCTCTGCTCCAACCTCTTTGCTCTCTATGTGCTGCTCAGCTCCTCCCGTCAGCTCAGCAGCCGCTCGCGCTCCTCCTTCCTCGTCTTCCTCTGCGGCTTGGTGGTGACAGACTTCATGGGGCTGCTGGTGACCGCCGCCGTCATCATCCCGTACCACTTCACCAAGTTCAACTGGACCCAGGTGGACCCCGGCTGCCACCTCTGCAACTTCCTCGGCTTCTCCATGGTGTTCTTTGGGCAGTGCCCGCTGCTCCTGGGCGCCACCATGGCCGGCGAGAGGTTCGTGGGCATCAACCGGCCCTTCTCACGCTCCACCTCCGTCTCCAAACGCCGCGCGTGGGCCATCGTGGCCACAGTGTGGGGCTTCTCCTGCGCCCTGGGGCTGCTGCCGGTGCTGGGCTTGGGGCGGTACACCCTGCAGTACCCCGGCTCCTGGTGCTTCCTCACCCTGCTGCCCGACGCCGGCAACGTCGTCTTCTGCCTTCTCTTCGCCCTGCTGGGCGTCTGCTCCGTGCTGCTCTCCTTCGTCTTCAACACGGTCAGTGTGGTCACCTTGTGCCGCGTTTACCACGACCGCGAGTCGGTGCAGCGGCGGCGTGACAGCGAAGTGGAGATGATGGTGCAGCTGGTGGGCATCATGGTCATCGCCACCATCTGCTGGATGCCGCTGCTGGTGAGGCCTTGGGCTTGGGGTGTCCCTGCTGGTAGGGTGCCGTGGTTCCTGGTGTCCTCTCCACGTCCCTCCTGGTGCCCCAGTGTCAATCCTGGGGGGTTCTTGGGTGTTCCTCATGGTGGGGCTTTGATGTCCTTTGTGCCCCTCTTGGTGGGGTCCCGTGGTTCTGGTGTCCTCCCCACGTCCCTCCTGGTGGATCCCTGGGTGTCCCTCATACCCCTCCTGGTGGGGTCCCGTGGTCTTGATGTCCTCCCTGTGTTCCCACTGGTGCCCCAGTATCCTTCCTGGTGGGTCCCTGGGTGTCCTTCCTGGTCCCTGGGTGTCCCTCTTGGTGAGGTACTGGTTGTCCCTCTTGCCCCTCCTGGTAGGGTCCTGTGGCCGTGGTGTCCTCCCCATGTCCCTCCTGGTGCCCATGACCCTTCTTGTCCCTCTTCTTGGGTGCCCCTCCTGATGGGGCTCCAGATGTCCCTTGTCTTGGTCTCGGTGTCCCCCCATGTCCCTCATGGTGATGGCACAGGTCTTGGTGTGTCCTCCTGTCCCTTTGGGTGAGGTCCTTGTTCTCGTTGTCCCCAGATGTCCCTCATGGTCTTGGTGCGTCTTCCTGTGCCCCCCTTGTCCCTCCTGGGGTGCCCCCCCAGTGCCTCTCGAGGTGAAGCCCCAAGTTCCAATGTTCCCCACTGTCCCTCATGGAGATGCGCTGGATCCTGGTGTCCCCATGGCTGAGACTCCCAGCCCAGATGTGCCCCCACTTTCTCCCCCTCAATCCTTTGGGGCTCCCCCAAACTCGGCAGCCCCAAAAAGTGACCCCCCTTCCCTTCTCCCTCCAGATCTTCATCATCCAGACCTCCCTCCAGCAGCTACGGACGGGTGACCCCCTCCACGTGCTGCCGGGACAGACGCAGCAGCTGCTGCTCATCTACATCCGTATGGTCACCTGGAATCAGATCCTGGACCCCTGGGTGTACATCCTGTTCCGCCGCGCAGTGCTGCAGCGCCTGGGACCAGGGCTGCGCACGCGGCCCTCCCTGCTCTCCCTTTACCCCGTCCTCAACCCCTCCCTGCGCCGCAAACTCACCCAGGAGGGGCGGCTGCAGTAGTGGGGACCCCCTCCTCTCCCCCCACCCCCTTCCTCTATTGATTATGGAGGTTTTGTTCTGTTTTGGTTTTATTATTATTATTATTGTTGTTATTTTTCACCTTGCAGCTGCAGGAGCTGAGCGCAGTGGGAGGGACGGGGTACCCAGCAGGGCAGCCATGGAGGCGTCCCCTCCTCTCCTCTCTCCATCCTGCTCTGTGAGCTCCTAATAAAGCACAGCTTGTGCAGCACTGCGCGCCCCATGGGATGTGGGGACACACAGCGGCCCCACGCCTCCAGTCTGTGTGCGCAAAGGGCGACAGGTGGGACCTCAGGCAGCCACCCCCAGGTGGGAAACACGGAGTGGGGGGGGACCTGGCCGCCCCCCAGCTACTCCTGCCCACCCCGGGGGCTGCAGACGGCCGCCCACACCTCAGCCACAAACTCCTGGGGGAAGGCAAACTCTCCCAGCACTGAGTCGACGGCGCAGGCGAGCGCGGCGGCAGAGGGGCTGCATTTGGCCATCTCCACCATGGTCGCAGCTGCAGGAGGAGCGGGGTCAGAGGGGAGGTGGGTGTAGGGTTGGGGGGGGAGGGGGAGCAGCACCCACCCAGCTCGCAGTCACGGATGCCCATGTAGCTCTCCAGCAGGTCGTCCACGCGGCGCGCAGCCTCTTCCTCCACGGCGCTGGGCTGTGGGGGGGGGATGGAATGCTGAGCATGGGGTCACCCCGTGAGGCACGTCCCCCCCAGACTGGTGCGGGGGGTTCTGGGCGTGCCTTACCCCATCCTGCAGCGTGGCCGGGCCCTGGGCACGCAGTCGCAGTGTCTCCTTTCCGCTGGACACTCGGCCTTCAGGTGGGCACTTGCTGCTGCTCCGCGTCCTCTGCCCGATCATGTCTGAGCCCCACAGGGGGGTGGGAGGGGGCCCAGGGTTGGGTGTCCAAGAAGAAAGGGCAACAGGGATGGAGGATGACCAAGGGTGTCCAAAAATAATGAATGTCCATCCAGTGATGGACATCCGAGGGTGAGCAAAAACAACGCGGTGATGGGCAGCCAAGGTTGACCAAGAATGGGTGCGGGTGCACACCCAAGGGTGACCCATGGTGAATAACATGGACACCCAAGGGTGACCCATGGTGAATAACATGGACACCCAAGGGTGACCCATGGTGAATAACATGGACACCCAAGGGTGACCCATGGCAAACAATGATGGATCCGAAGACGATCCATGATGGATAACGATGGACACCCAAGGATGATGATGGACATCCAACAGTGGACATCCAGGGATAAGCAAGAATATCCAACTATAGATGTCCAAGGATGACCAAGAATGGACAAAGTTGGAGACCTAAGGATGACCAAGAACAGCCAAGGATGGAAGTCCAAGGCTCTCCCAAATGCTATGGGGCAGCACAAGGAAGGCACCGTGGGGGAAGGATGGGATGCACGTGTGCTTGTGGCTGCCCCAGGGCGGCCAGCTAAGGGTGGTTGCAGAGGCAGCTCGGTCTGTGCAGGCACACGTGGGGCTGTCCCTCCATTCTGGTGGGGGTCTCAAAGCAGAGCAGCCCCCACCCCACTCACCGAAAGCCTTTTTGGGCTGCACCAGGCGTAGGGTGAAGGGCTGAGCGCGGGGCAGCTCGCGCAGCATGCGGGCCACCTCATAGTGCCGGCAGCCCACGATGGTGTGGTCGTTGATGGCCTCGATGCTGTCGCCCACACACACAGCCTGGATGCGGTTGATGATGCTCCCCTCCTTGATTCGCTGGCGGAGGGGGGCACACGGTGACACCCCACCCCTCCACACAGCGATTTCCTTTTCAGATTTAGGCAGGGAGACCCCAAAACGCCCCATACAGAGAGTCACCCCCAGGTCAGGGCAGACCCCCCCCTCAGCCCCACACATTTTCACCTTGATGAAGGCGTAGCCAGCACCGTTGTCGGTGATGGTGAGCCCCAGCGCGTCCTCGGTCTTGGTCACCTCCACCTCCTTCGTTTCACCACGGACGTGGGCAAAGATGAAATCCTCCAGCCCGATCTGCCCCCCCAGCAGCTTCTGCATGTCCACTTTGTGCGTGTTGAGCGTGCAAAAGAGGATCTGCCCCCCAACGCCCCGTCACCGCCGCTGGGGACGACCCCGGCATCGGCGTCAGCCCCGGCCCCCGACCCCTCACCTCGGTGGGGGAGATGCCGAACACCTCGGCGATCTTCCCGTAGAGCTCCTTGACGTTGGTGAAGCCCTCGATGCGCCCCGTGGGGCTGCCGTGGGCCAGCTGGGTGCGGAACACCAGGCGAGGGCGGGCGCGGGGCGGCCGTGGGGCCGAGGTGCCCTCGGCGGGGGGGCGGCTCGGGGACCCCCGGCTCCTGCCCCACGCCGTTCTCCATGGGGCGTTCCTCCTGGGCCTGCCTGCCGCGCCTGCCCGCCCGCCGCATCGCGCCGCTGCTGCTGAATTATGGATGGGCAGCCCGTAAGGCGATCCCGGGGGCTGGGAACCCGATCCGATACGCGGGGCCGCCCCGGAGATCGGGTGAGCGGTGCCACGGAGAACCGCGGCCGCGTCCTGGATGTGGGGATGGGGTGGGAACGGGGAGCTCGGGGCCGCCGCGCTCAAAGCCATGGGGCAGCAGAGGGCGCTGAGCCGAAGGCGTGAGGATAAAGGAGCGGGGACAGCAGGACCAAGGGTGAGAGGACGGCGAGATGAAGGACGGGGCTGGGAAATGAGGACAAAGGGCACCCAGAGCTGCTCTGGAGCCCAGCCGGAGCACGAAGGCACAAACTGCAAAACGTTTTGTTTTTATTTCTCCCAAATTTATTCACTCCCGTCTCCATCCCAAGCCAAGCAGCCACGAGATGGCAACCAGGAGATTCTCTACAGAAAGAGCACCGACCTTGCAGGCGAGAGAAAAGGGTCAGAGCCCCGCCTGGGTTGAACCCAGGGAAGGAGCCACGTAGTGCTAGTAAGAAAATAAGACACTCTCTAATTACACGATCTGAGATTAGTGACAGGCAGCACCAGGGCTGGCACGGCGGGGGGGAGGACGCGGCCGCCGTCACGGTGGTCCCACGAGGCCAAGGAGGAAGGGCTCAAGGCCCACAACCCCCCAGCATGAAGGGGAAGGAGCTGCCCCCACTGGTCCCATAGCACAGAGAAGAAGGAGGGCAGGCAGGGAGCACAGAGCTGAAGGCACCCACAGGCAGCAGCGAGGGGAAGGGGGAAGATTAAATAAAGCAGCCACAGCCTGGAGACACCCTGGGTGAGGCTGCTGTGCTGCTCACAGGAGGGCGGGGGGATGCTCGTGTGTTGGTCCCCAGAAGCTCGAGGTCCTCAGGTGTCACCACTGCAGGGCTGGGGCCACCCCGGGGTGCAGGGGATGCGGCCAGACCCCCAGCAGGGACTGTCCTTTGCAGGAGCTCCAAGGGACAGCGCTGCGGTCCAGCCGGCCCCGAGCTCTGCAGGGACTGGTCCTCATTCACAAATGTTCACTGCAGAGAGAGGAATGCAACGCCAAGCCACAGGAGTTCCATCCTCCTGTCCCACAGCAACACGGGGACACCCCAACCCCCCTGCAACCACGCCAGGACACAGGGGCCCACCTGGCTATGCGGGACAGGATCTCCTTGATGCGGACCACCAGCTTCTCGTGCTGCAGCGGGTTGCTCTCGATGGCGCTGTGCAGCTTGGCCATGTAGAAATCCAGGGTGCTCAGCGTTGGGGTTTCCCCAGTGCCTGCGGGGCAGCAGCTCAGTAAGTCCCCATCCATACCGGGGTGAGACCACGACCGTGGAGTCCCACCTCGTGCAGTAGCAGAGCAGGCAGCGAGGCAGACCCAGGGACAAAGGTTTGGGTAACAGCTCTCCTGCAGAGCTGTGCATCCAGAGACAAGCTCCCAGCCCATCCTCGCCCACTACAGGGAAGCCATCCCACCCCAGAGTGCTCCTGGGTCCTCCTCCCACCAGATGGGCACCCATCGCTGCCCCACTGATGTCCTCTTATGGTCCCTACTGGCACCGATGCCGCCCCACACTCACCAGGGATGGGGAGGGAGGCAAAGCTGGTGGTGAGCGCCTGCCGTACCGACTGCAGCTGCTGCTGCAGGGCCAGCGTCTGCCTCTCCTCCTGCGCCAGCTCCTGCTCCAGCTTCTCCTTGGCACAGTTCATGCTCTCCGTGTGCTTCTGCAGGATGGCATTCTGCTCCTCAAACTCTGTGTTCATCTTCCGCAGGCGCCGCAGCTCGGCCTCCCGGGCTGCAGGGACAGAGCGGGATCAGAGGGGCTCAGCGATCCCCACCCCAAACTCAGCCCCTTCCCCAGCCCCACACCTTTGTTTTGGTCCAAGAACTCCTCTGTGAAGATGGGAACGTCAAAGGTGGAGAAGGCATCGCTGCACTCGCCAGCCTGGGGAGCAGCAGGGCACGGGTCAGACAGCAGGACCCCGTGCTCCATCCCCGCCCTCACCCCGAGCACAAGGAGGAGGCAGGCAAGGGATGGCTGTGTGCCGCCTCCTGCGGCTTCAGGCTCTGTTTCAGTGGGAATTGGAGTCCTGGAGCCCACCCTGGGACTCCCTCAGCCCCTCCTCACCCATCCTACAGGCCAAACCCAGCAGCACCACAGGCCTCAGTTTCCCCACGCAGCCTGCAGCGCCTTACCTTCTGTGGGTGCCCATTCAGCAGGGTGTTTGCTGCTGCAGAGCTGGCGTCCTCTGGTGAAGAAGGAAGCAGGTTACCTCCAGGAGACCCCCAGGACTCCCCAGCAGCACCAGGCTGCATCCCGAGCAAGAGGCACCAACACAGCACACCTTTTTTGATCTTCTTCTCCTGGATTTTCTCCGTGCACATCTTGTAGGCTTCCGACTGCTGGTATTCCCGCAGCTCCTTCATGTACTGCTGCTTCTCCCGCTCTGCTTCGTCCAGGTAGCGCTACAGACACAGCAACGCTCAGCCTGGCTCAGCCCAGCCCAGCAGCAGCTCCCCAGGGTGATCCCATCCCACCCCTCGAGGCCCAGCAAACATTTTGCTGCCCAGACCCCGCGTACGCAAAGACCTCAGCTTCCAAACACACCGAGATGTGCGGCACAGCCATTGCCAGCAGAGGGGTGAAGCTCCCAGAAGGAGCTGGAAGGTGCAGGGACCAGGGACGCGCCGCCCCAGCCCAGAGAACTCCTGGTACCTGCTTCTCTGAGAGCTGCAGCTTGCTCCACTCAGCCCCCAGCATCTTGGTGATCTCTGGGAAGGGCAGGTCGGGGTGCTGCGTGCGGATCTGCTCGCGCCGCTCGTTCAGGAATCTCACATAGCCTGTCACCGGGGCCTTGGGGCCGTTGGGAAGGATCTTCTTCCTCTTCTTGCCCTTAGGCCAACCCCTCTTCTTCACTGGCTGGTGCCCCAAGGATGTAAAAGGACAAGAAAATGACAAGTGGGTGCTGATGGGAGCGCAGGTGGTTGTGCTCCGAGCTGCAGTTCTGGCCGTGGGTTTGCCCAACCCTGCAGCACAGCCCAGCCTGGCAGAGCAGAGGGACAGCCCCAGCTCCGGGTTGGAGGTCTGTGCAGGAAGGGATCTCAGAGGCTGCCGCTCACCTCCTCCTCGCCGTGCGGCTTCTCGCTGCTGGCACGAGCCACCTCTCCCTTCTCCTGTTTGATGGCCACCAGGAAGTTGCCATGCTGAGCCTTGCCTGTTGCGTGCCTGCAGACAGACAGCGGCCATCAGGAAGGGCTGCAGGACCGCCGCAACATGTCCAGCATCAGCCAAGATGCCCAAAGCCCAGCTCCGCCTCCGTCACCACGCGATCCAGCAGCCCACAGGCCTGTGCTGAGCAGCTCTGCCCACATCACAGCGTCTCCCCCAGCTCCTTCCTATGGCACCGCTGTCCCTTTGATCCCACAGCAAGACGGGACAAATTGCCCAGACACAGCGACCCCAGGCTGCCTGCATCCCACAGTTACACAGCAACCACAGCACAGCTGGAAGGGAGGGAGCCGTGAAGGGCAACAGCTTTCCGCGCAAACATCATTGATTTTCACTTTCATCAAAGTCACAAGATAGACGAGATGGCACAGGGTCAGCACAAACCCCGCGAGGGAGAGGAAACCTGGATGCACGTTAAAAGCTGGATGGATCCGGGCTGGCCCCATGGGTCGCAGCACTCATCAGTCACACCACGCACTTGGTGTGAATCCAGCTCTGCACAGAGCCCCCAAACTATCAGGTGATCCTACACAAGGTACAATTAACCACTGCTTTGGTGGGGCCCTTCCTGCTTGGCGCTGGGCTGACTGCTGCCACCAAAGCTTATGGGGCAGCGTATGAACGTCGTTTCCTGGGAAATCTGCTCCTGGGTCTCTGGGAGGCCTCAGCTCTTCGTTATCAGCCCTAACGAACCTACAGTTACACCATGGAATGTGCTGAGAGCTGCCAGGCTCAGCCTCCCCCACATTCCTGTCGTGCCGGAGGACGCTTTGGAAAGTCACTGCGTTCCAGGCAGGGTCCTGCTCATACCTCAGCCCCCTGGGCACTGCACCCAGCACAGCTGAGATGCCCTCGGGGCAGGTGACAGACAGAGCGTGGTGCTGGGCACCCAAAATGAACGGGGAGCCCACTGATCTGAACCCCACCAGGCGTGTTCTTTCATACCAGGCCCTATGGGGAGAGCCCCGAGGCCGGCAGCGGGGCTCAGCGGGGGCACTTACAGCATCACTGCAGGCTGCTGCTTCGCGCTGTGGGCCATGGGCTGCCAGGGTCACTCGGAGTCAGACCCTGAGAGATGAACCCGCAGACATCATTTGGGGTCCCTGGAGGCCGCTGAAGCCGCAGCCCCCACTGAAGCCACTGAAGCCCCCACTTCCCTGGGCCAAGCAACCCCCAAATCCCTGCAGCCATCGCTCCCCAACCTCCACAACCCAAGGCCTCCCAGGGCGCCTATTCACCCCCAGCAGTTCAACCCCAGCAGTTCCCACTATGGACCCCCATCCACTCCCAGAAATCTCCCCCTCGGGACACCCACCCACTTCCATCAGCCTCCCCTCAGGGCCTCCATTCACACCCATTAGTTCCCCCCCACCAGAGGCCTCATTCACCTCCATGAGCCTCCCCACAGGGCCCCCATTCGGCCCCAGCGATCCCCCCCCAGGGCTGCCACTAGCTGCCATTGGTTCCCCCACCCCCCCAGGATCGTCATTCACTCCCATCAGCTTCCCCACAGGGCCCCCATTCACCCCCATCGCTCCCCTTTAGGAACCGTTTATCCCCCCCAAGATCCCCTCCCCGGGACCCCCAGCTCCCCCCGCCGCTCGCAGCCCCCCGAGCCCCTCCTCTGAGCCCCCCGGCCCCCAACACTCCCAGCTCTCCCCCGGCCCCCACACAAGGCCCCCTCCGCCCCCCCAGCCCCGGCCCCCCCCCTCCCATATCGGGGTCCCCCTCCGCCACCTCCCAAGCACCTCCAGACCCCCTCGGCCGCCCTTCCTCACCCGGCCCCGCCCCTCTATTATTATGCAAATAAGGATCCCGCTTCGGCTCTCCCGATTGGTTTCTGCGCCCCGTCGTGGAGCGCACGATTGGCTGCAGCTGTATGACGTCAACAGGAAGCGGCAGTGAGTGGGCGTGGCGAGGAGGAAGGCCTACGTTGCGTGCGTTGAGCTCGGCGCGCGCGGCCGGCCTCCCAGCCAATCAAAAAGCGGTGTGCAGACGCGGAAGTGCGGGGAGTTCAGAGCCTTAAAAAGGCAACGACAAAGCGCTGGGCCCACTGCTAACCATTCGCCTCCAGTGCTCCCAGTCTCCACCCCGGCAAGGAGCGCGGGGCGAGGGGGTTCCTGCTCCCAGGATCCACCCCGGGGGGGGTCACAGGAACTCCAGCTCCCCATCCCTAATCCTCCTAGTGATCCCAGTTCCTCCACATTGCCCCCAGTGACCCCGACACCTCCTCAGTGGATGGGGTTCCATGACCCCAATACATCTCACTGCTCTCAGTGACCCCCAGCAGCCACCCACAGCACTGGCGGTGACCCAACTCCCCCACTCCACTCAGGGGACCCCAGCGTCCCAGAACCACCCACACAGCGCGTGGGGTGAGCAGCACCGAGGGAACACCAGGCCCAGGGCTGAGGGTGCACGAGATGCCCAACGCCCAGGGAATGCAGTGCCAGTGTGAGCAGCACAGAGCACAGGACTCAGCACTCAGTGTGACGGTGCCCAAGGTTTGCCATGACCTGGGTGCATAAAGCTCAGGGTATTTGATGCCCAGGGCACACGATGGTCAAATTATCCAACGCACAGAGTGCACAAATCCCATGGCACACAGTGCCCACGGTGCCCAATGCCTGGTGTGTGTGAAGACTGAGTGCAGAATATCCAACGTGCCTAACAGCCGTGGGTGCACAGCGCCCAGAGCACCTGACCCCGAGGTGCCCAATGGTGCCCAAGGTGCCCAGTGCCCACGGGGCAGGAATCTTAGGGCACACAGTGCCCAGGGTGCCTGATGCCCAGAACACGCAGCACCCTGAGCACTGCTGTCCAATGGGCTTGATTCCCACTGTGCACAAATTCTGGGGCCAGGGTGCAGGAGTCCCAAACTCCAGGGTGCAACAGTCATAGGGCACGCCATGCGCAGAGCACTGAGGTGCACAAATCCAAGGGTGCACAGCGACCAAGGGCACGTGATGCCCGAGGTACCCAGTGCTGTTGGATTTGAACCAGCTGAGTTCCCTCAAACTGGTCTCCAGTTTGCCTGATGCCCTGAGTGCATGAAAACCAAGGGCCCGAATGCCACAGCACACGATGCCCAAGGTACAGAAATCCAGGGCGCCCAACATCAGGGGATGCTGGCATTTGGAGGGGGGCAGGCAGCTCACAGCTGTGGGACTGGGAGCCAGCTGGGGCCACCCCAACCTCCCGTTCAGATTTTCACTTCCTCTGTGAGTCACCGCTCCGTCCTCACATGACAGCAGGGACAGAGCCGGGGGTGACGCAAGGCTCCGGCCCTGCAGCCAGAGCTGCCACAGGAATCACAAGACCTTACACCAATGAAAACTGTTTATCCGGAGCATGCTGGCCTTGGGGCTCAGCCACTCATTTGGTGCCCACACGCAGAACCTGTGGCCATGTCAGGGTGCTCTTGGCACCCCCCCTCTGCAGGGTGAAGGGCGGTTACATCCACGGTCCCCAAAATCACATGGACCCACGGCCCCCCAGCCCGGCAGCCCCCGAGGTGCCCCCACAAAAAAACAGGGACCTCCCTGGCCCCAGTAGTGCCCACAGCTGTCAGCATCCCCCGTGATCGCAGCGTGCCCGTGGGCAGTGAGTGGAACCGGGGCTCTGCGTGTCCTGCAATCAGAGCCACCACTTGAAACGGAGCTTTGAACTGTCCCAGCGTCCAGCAATAGTTCTCCTCCATCTCACCCCTGGGCAAACAAACCCACGGTCACGCTGCCCAGTGTGGGTGAAAGGGGGAGCGGGGGTCCCTGGGCACGGGCGAGGGCCTCACACCCCACCTACCCCACTCCCGCCCCACTGCCACGCACAGGGGCGCCGCTCCTTCCCTACGGGACGCCCCAAAAAGCGCACGGACGAAGCCCGGAGGTTGGGCACGGGGTGGGCGGGGTTGGGGGACTCCCGGCGCCGCGGGGGCCCGGGGGCCGCGAGCAGAACGCCGCGCCTCGCTCCAGCCGCACGCAGGCCGCGTCCCGCCCCCGCCCCGCCCCGCCCCGCACTGCCCGGCCCGGCGGGCGCTATAAGCGGGTTGCGGAGCGGCGGAGCGCCGGCGCGCCATGGCGGAGCCCGCGCTGGGGGCAGCGCTGCCGCTGCGGGCGCGGTTGAGTTTCGCGACCGGGCATTTCCTGAACGATCTGTGCGCGTCGCTCTGGTTCACGTACCTGCTGCTCTACCTGCACGCCGTGCTGGGTTACAGCCACGGGCTGGCCGGCGGGCTGCTGTTGGCCGGGCAGGTGGCGGACGGGCTGTGCACGCCGCTGCTCGGCTATGAGACTGACCGCTCGGCGGGCTGCGGGCGCTACGGGCGGAGGAAGTCGTGGCACCTGGCGGGTGAGAGCGGGGAGGAGGCGTTAGGGGGTGCGCGATTGGGGTGCTGAGGTTGGGGGTCTCACCTGGAGGGGGGGCGACTGCGCGGTGCTGCTCCGCTGCCTCTGAGATCCCCCGACCCTGCGGCATCCCGGGGGTGAATAATTGGGGTGCGCTGTGTGGAAGGAGCGGCGCTCGCTGAATGGCGTTGGGATGGGGAGGGGGTGGGAGGGCACGGGGAGAGCAGCACTGCATTCCGGTGTGTGCAGTGCAGAACTACGAGCCCCTTGGGGAGGAGTCGGGGTGAGAGGAGGAGAGTGGAAAGGGAACCCCGTGCAATCTGGGCTTCCCCCTCCACGTGGGGATGTACCCGAGGCCTGCCTGTGGCTGGGAACCCTGGAGCAGCAGGGACCTTGGGGTGCAGCATCCTTCCCTCGCCAGGGTTGACCCTGTTGGGACGCACGTGGGGTCCTTTCTGCCTCTGTCCCTGGTGAGCTCAGAGCACAGCAGCCAGCTCCCCACGGGGATGGGGAGGAGGCAGTGCTGGGTTTGCTTGAGGTGCTCACAGAGCTCATCCTGCATCATTATCCTTGGGGCAAAAACACTTGGGCTGCTGCTGATGTGGGGCCTGGAGGAGACAGCGTGGGCACGGGGCTGTGACACACATGGGAGTCCACAGGGCTGAGCTGGTGATGAGGAGGAAGAAATCCTCCACTGGACAGACAGGGAGCCCGGAGCTTCCTCCTGTAATGAATGGCACAGTGCTGCTGGAACTCGCTGCTGCGTATCTGTGCAGGGTGAGGGCGGTTTGCTGTGGGTGCTGTTATCTTGATGCCAAGCTTATCTCAACCGCTCTGTGCAACCCAACAGCGGGCTGATAGGGCAGCTGGCCTGCCCACGACCCGCTGGGATCTCAGAACTGAAGTGAGAGAAAGTGTGCAGCGGGGGCTGCCTGACTGCCTGCCGCAGCATCTGTCAGGTCTGTGCCCCAGATTTGGGGAAGTGACCAACACTGTGAGTCCTGGCAGTGTGGGCAGCTCCGCTCCATCGGGGTGCAGTGAAGGGGAAGTCCTGAATCACGTCCTGTACTGGGCTGTAGCAGTGTGTGGACCACGAGGGCTGGGGGCTGAGCCCTGGGGGCTCCCAGCCGGCTCCGTCGCACTGCGGTGAGGTGTTCCTGTGAGCAGCAGCCGCGCTCAGGTCAGAGGAAACGTTGTGAAACCACAGCCTTGGGGGCGAGATACCACGAGATCCTATCAGCAGCACCTCCCCTCAGCAGTGCCACCTGGGGCTGGTGGTGGTGATGCTCTGCAGAAGCTGGGAGCTGCCCCGGGAGCTCCTGGCAGTCAGGGCTGGAGTGGGAGCTTGAGGGACTGTGGTGTCCTGCTGGGGGGAGTGGGGCTCCCAGCACTGCTCTGTGGCCACATGAGGATGAGGCTGTGCTGGAGGAGCCTGACTCTGCGGGGATGGCTGCAGCGACAGGACTGCAGGGAGGGTGAACCTAAGGACACACAGGACAAGGCGCTGCACCTGGGACTCAGTTCTGGCTGGATTTGATCAGCAGCTTTGTGGAGAAGCCAGCCTGTCCTTGCCTGCCCGTGCAGGCATCCCTTTTGCTTGCGGAGGGGACAGTGCCTGGCTCTGGTGTCACTGACTCAGCTGGGACCTTCCCAGCACAGATGCAGCGTCTGATGCTGGCGTGGGGACAGATCTGCTCCTGTTCCGTGTGCTGGAGATCCCCCCGGCCATGGCTCTGATGGCTCCAGCCTGCAGGAGGAGGGATGAGGGGACATGGAGTGGCCTTGTGCCTCCAGAGCCGAGCCGTCCTGGTGCCTTATCGCCCGGGGCAGGCGGTGGGGTGGCACGTGTCCTTGGGTGATTATCTGCATCCAGGAGGAGCTGACTTTGCTCCCCAGCAGCAGGGCAGGACCTGGCCGAGCAGCTGCATCCATCTGGTCCTAGAGAAGCTCACTGCTCCCCTCCTCTCTTCCCAGGTACCACTTGTGTCCTCATCTCCTTCCCCTTCATCTTCAACCCCTGCCTGGGCTGCAAGGAGGGCACTCCACAGTGGGCGGCCTTCATCTACTACCTCCCCTTCATCATCATCTTTCAGTTCGGCTGGGCGGCCACGCAGATCTCCCACCTCTCTCTCATCCCTGAGCTGGTGACCAGTGACCATGAGAAGGTGGAACTCACAGCTTTCAGGTGACATGGATCTTCCTGACCTAAACCTTTTGGTGCTAAGGAGCAAGGTCGTGGTGCCGGGGATGCTGGTGACACAGCAGTTGCCGTGCCGTAGTGATGAGCCACTTTGGGACTGGAGAGTGATGCTCCCAAGGAGGGATGTGACCCCAGGTGACGCAGGGCTGAGACACTGCCCTGTGCTGGCAATGTGTGCAACTTGTGCTTAACTGGCAGGATCAGGCTGTGGGAAAGAGAGTTTATCAGATTTGCTTTGGTTATCTGCCCAGCAGGAGGAAGTTCCCCTTTCATCAGGCAAGCAGGCACAGCAGCACAGCCATGCTGGAAGGCTGTGGGTAACCCTGGGGACAAGTGGTCCTGCTTGGGGATGACTGGGGCTGAGCATAACAACCCAAGGGATTTTGTTTTCCTCTTGGTCCTGCCCCCAGGCTTCCACTGGGGATGCTGGGAGGGGCACAGGTAAGGTTAACGTGCAGCCAGTGCTCGCCTGTCCCAGTGTGCTGGAATGATGCTGTGGTGCCAAGCTGGCTCTAGCACGCCTGGTTTGTAGGGCAGCCTTGGATGGAAATGTCCCTGCTGCGGCTGAATCTGTGTGTGTCCTTCAGTGTCCCCCTGATGTGCCATCTCCCCCCAGGTATGCCTTCACCGTCATGGCCAACATCACTGTGTACGGCCTGGCCTGGCTGCTGCTGAACCTGCAGGTGGATCAGCCTGAGCGCACAGAGCACCTGGGCATCCAGGATGTCTCTGTGTTTCGGGTATGTGGCAAAGCTCAGTCCCTGGGGTCCTTTCTTCCCCTGGTGGGATGTAGCTAAACTGGAAGGCACCGGAGGGGTTGAAGTGGCAGAGTCCCAGAGCCTCTTGTGCTGCACTGCTCAGGGGCTGTGTCAACTCTCCTTGTGTTTTTGGGAACCCCTCTAGTCCACGAGAGTCCTGGGGGTGGAAGATGGGCAGGCAGAAGGTGCCCTGTGCTACACTCACTCCCCTCTCCCTCCTGCAGAACCTGTCCCTCATCGTGGTGGGGCTGGGGGCCGTGTTCTCCCTCATCTTCCACCTGGGCACCAAAGAGAAGCTGCACCCGCTGGGCTCTGTGTCGCAGCCCCAGGAGAGCACACCCCTGCTGCAGAAGGAGCCCACGAGGTCCCCACGCTCACTGCTGGTCTGGAAGGACTGGCTGCTGGAGCCCTCCTTCTACCAGGTAACAGCAGACATGGCACGGCAGTGCCAGCCTTCCTCACCTGCAGCTGCACGGGCTGAGCTGCCGTCCCTGTCCCTGTGCAGGTGGCAGTGCTCTACATGGCCACTCGGCTCATCGTCAACCTGTCCCAGACTTACATTGCCATGTACCTGACCAACTCACTGCTGCTGCCCAAGGTGGGTGTGGGGCACGTTCCTGCCTGCAACTCGAGGTTGCCTGGACACAGCGGGTCCTGTGCCGCTGGTCCGGAGCTGATCCTCTCCCTGTGTTTGTCTCTCACAGAAATATATTGCCACCATCCCTCTGGTGATGTACATCAGTGGCTTCCTCTCCTCCTTCCTCATGAAGCCTGTGAATAAGTGGATAGGTCGAAATGTGAGTCCTAGGGGCGTGGAGTGGTTTGAATCAGACCCAGGGCAGCGTGTTAAAACCTGCTCCTGAGCCCAGGGGCTGGGCAGAAAAGCCAAATCCTGAAGCCACAAATGAGCAGAGCACGTGGCACGCGTGAGCCTGGCTGCAAAGCAGAGACTCCTGCTGCAGCATGGGTCCTATGGGGCAGGGAGAGGGATGGCATGGGCCTGTCCTGCATACCTGAGGGTGCAGAGGTCTGGGGAAGTGATGTTGGTCCAGAGTCAGCCTGTCCTGTGCAGCCCTGGTGGGGCTGGGAGAGCCTTGGCTGTTCAGGAAGGGCGAAGGGTGGGCTTGGCTGAGCCACACTTGAGGTGTGAGAGTTTACAGCATTCCCTTCTGCACTGAAGCAAATGTCCTGGAGCAAAGCCCGCTCTGCTCCTGCCAGCTGGGTGCACAGACACCCTGCCCACAGCTCCCTGTTGGCTCCCCACCGTGGCCCCAACCCTTAGGCTGTAAAGCAGGCTGGGTCACTGCAAGGCCCCTGCAGTCTGGGGACTCCTAAGCCAGCTGAGAGCGATCCAGAGCTGTTGCTGTGAGACCTGGGGAGTGCTGGCCCTGCTGTCCTCCTCATGGGGTGTCAGCCGGGGCTGGAGCACAGATACTGAGCTCTACCTTGTCCCTGTGCCTGTCCCCTCACCGGCCCGGAGCAGCTGACGTACTTTGTGGGCATCCTGGTGATCCTGGCCTTCGCCTCCTGGGTGTCCCTGAGCAGGGAGATGGGAGCAGAGATCTACGGGGTGGCCGTGCTGCTCGGGGCTGGCTCCGCTACCATCCTGGTCACGTCCCTCTCCATGACTGCTGACCTCATTGGGACCAACACGGTACGTCTGTGCAGCAGCCCACCCCTGGTGCCCAGGATCTGGTGTGTTATGGGCTCTGTTGTAATATGGGCTCTGCCCATGAGAGGGCACAAGGCTCTCGCTGTGGGCCTGCTGGGCTGTGTGCCATGCGCTGGCTGCGTGCCTGAGGCTTCCTCTCCCCTCGCAGCACAGCAGTGCGTTTGTCTACGGGGCCATGAGCTTCACGGACAAGATGGCCAATGGCCTGGCTGTGATGCTGATCCAGAACCTGCACCCGTGCCCGTAAGTGTCCCTGTGGAGTAGGAATGCACACAGGGACAGCTGCAGCCAGACCTCCTGGTAGCAATTAACCCTGGTTTGGAGCGTGCTCTTACAAGGCTTGTAAGGCAAGAGACACGGGTAGAAACCACTTCTGATTTATCTTGAAGCCTTCCTTGATTTCTCTTTTGGTTCTAAGTGGCTGCGTCTCAGACACCTGAAGGGGTTCTCAAAGTCCAGAGCCTTGGGCTCTTCTCCCATGTCCCGGTGTGAACCAGTCCTGGGGGCAAGGACTTAGGGTCACTACCAGGCAGTGGGATGGTGGCAGCAGCTCCAGGGTACTCTGAACCCCGCCACCAAGTGCAGCCCTGTCCTTTCCCTGCAGGACTGAGCTCTGCTGCCCTGCCTGCGTCAGCTTCTATCACTGGGTGATGGTGGTGGTCACTGGGGGCATTGCCATGGCTGCCACCGTATTTCTGTGCTGCATCATGATCTGGCCCATCCGTGTCCGCTTCCGTGAGTGGGGCTGTGGGGCTCAGGGCGTGGGGAAGGGGCAGGCATGGGGCTGGGGACACAGGGAGCACCATGTCTGGTGTCAGCCTGGGCTAAAGCTGAAGTGTCTTTTCAGATGGCCTGGTGGCAGTGGGAAGCTGCAGGGTGACCCTCGTGGTAGGCTCAGCTCCTTGTGCTTCTGCTGCTCCTGGCCCCAGAGCTGGGGCTGTGCCTGCGGTGGCAGGATCTCTTCTTGCTTGGTCACGCTGCTTTAGGAACACGTGGTTGTTGGGGAGCAGAGGGGGCTGCTGTGCTTGCTGGCAGTCAGATGCAGGGCTGGGCTCCCCTCCCCATATGGGGGCCAGCAGCCAGGGCTCAATATTAGCTGCGGGATGTCCAGGACTCATTCTGCTCTGAGTGGGGGGAGAGCACGAAGGCCCCCACATGCGGGGCTCTTGTTTAATGTTGCATTGGTGCCAGAGTCCAGAGCAGCTCAGCCTGCAGTCACCCAGCCCCGCATGGACTCCTCACCTGCCCCTCTCGTCCCTACAGACGACATTGCCCTGCAAGGACTGAACGAAGCAGGGATGCAATACGATGACACAGAGTGCGCAGAGGACAGGAGCCTGAGCAGCACGGTCAACTGAGCGGCGCCTTCAGCCACAGCGCTGCCCACACTGCTGAGCCTCACCTGGAGGGACCCCACGGAGGGGACGGCAGCGGGACGGGGCCTCGGCGAGCTCTGCCTCCTCTCAGGACTCGACCCGCCGTGCTGTGGGGACGCGATGAAGGCTGTCCCTGTGTGTTTGCACAAGTGTAACACTAAGAGGGCCGGGCTGCAGGCGCGCTGCCGGACGGGGCGCCCGGCCCTCGGCTCTAACTCGCTTTGTAAGGTCAGTGTGTACACGTAGCACTTTTTTTAAAGAAAAAAAGAAGGAACAAACACAGCTCACCTCTGAACTTGAATAAATGCCAGTGTTGGCAAAGCCCTGAGCCCTCTGCTCTGGTGTGGGATGGCCAGGCCCAGGGGCTGTGGTTGCCCTGAGCTGTGCACGACCCCCAGAAGGAGCTCGGGCCCCGGCAGCCCCCTCAGTACGAAGTGAGGAAGGGTCCCTGCGCCGCCGTCCGCGCACAGCGAGGTTTGTGCGCAAGGCACCGAGTGCGGACCGCAAGATGGCCGCCCTCAACAAAAATGGCGCCTGCGGCCCGCGCCCGCAAACAAAATGGCGGCCGCGCGGGAGAGCTGGAGGGAGATGATTGGTTCCTAGGGGCCTTGTCCCGCCCCTTGCGTCCCAGTGGCCAATGGGAGCGCTCCTTACCGCACGGGGGCTGGTAGCCGCCCAGCGCTGCCAAGCCCTCAGCTGCGGAGCAGGCTCCGCCGCTTCCACTAAGGTGCGGTGCTCCCGGGATCGGGAGAACGGCGGCAGCGGCCTGGGGGCTTTCCGGGCTCGGCTGTGCCGCGCCGCGGCCCGGGCACGCTGCCTTAGTGGAGCGCACGGCCCTCGACTGTACCCTGGGGCTGAAGGCCGCGCTGCCTCGGGCGGCTCCGAGGGGCGAGAGGCCCCCACGCACCGCTGTGGTGATCGCTGTGGGGCCCGGTGCGGGAGGCTGAGCTACGCCCAGGCCCGGGGCCCCGCCGGGCACCGAGCAGCGGGCAGAGGGGCACCCGGGAACACGGGGCGCAGCCAAAAGGGTGCGAGGGCCCTGCACGTGGTGGGCACGTGGGCACGGGGTGGGAAGGAGGGAGCACCAGGGGGCGGGGCCTGATGAGAAGGAGGCGGGGCCCGAAAGGAATGAAGGCGGCGCCTGTGCAGCACGGGGGCTGCGGTGAGCGATGGGGGGAGCGGGCGCACGTGTTTGTGCAAGGGCAGTGCGCGTGCAGGGACGGGATGAGACGCGGCGTTGCAGGGCTGCTGGTGATGCAGTGACACGGTGCTGGGCTGCAGGCTGAGCATGGGGAGCTGCAGCAGTGCGGGTTCTGGCCGCTCCCTGCAGCGCGGTGCTGAGTGCAGGGCTGTGTCAGCGCGGGGCAGGGAGCAAGGGTGAGCGGGGCCGGGCTGGCAGCCTTGGCACCTGTCCCAGTCACCTGCGGGCAACACCAAGGGACTGCCCTGCTCCCCTCGGGGCTACCTGGCAGCTTGGTTTGGGGGGGATGTGGAGGGCTCAGCCATCCCCTCTGTGGGAAGAGGGATACTCCGAGCCCCTTCCCTCCCGTGGGCAGAGGGGAGTGGTGGCACCCAGTGGTGCCGGCACTGACACCTGGCAGACCCCGTAGAGGGCTGTAGGCACGGGGGGGGGGGCGCATCCTGCATCCCACCGGGGATCCCACGGTTGTGCCATTGTGGTGGCGATGCCCTTTGCAGCCCCCCCACGCCCAGGTGCTTTTTGCTCCGTCCAGCCCCACCCGACGCCTCCCTGCAAACCTGCTGCGGCCGGTCCCAGCCCCGCCTGCCTGCCCTTCCTCGCTGAGAGAAGGAGGAGGAGGAAGAGGAGGAGGAGGCTGTGGGCTGAGGCTGAAGGAACGCGTGGGAGCGCAGGGCTACGGTTCATTGGGACGGGACGGGAGGGCTCAACTCCCCACCACCAGGTACCACCTGGGCTGGGCGGCAGCCTCAGCGCAGGGATTTTGCTCTCTGCCCTTCGATCCCCCATGTGTCCACCTTGGGAACCACAGAGGGACCTGGGAGCTGCCACCCGCTGCCTGTGAGCGGGTGCTGGGGGTGCCACGGCCGCTCTGAGGACACAGCTGTCGTCCCCATGGGTCCCCAGGGCTGTGGCTGATGGGGAAAACCTGGGGCACAGCACTTCCTGGAGTGGGGCAACGGTGGCTGCCACGCAGAGAGTGCCCTGTGGGGCCCCAGGGACCTCAGGGCATGGGGCAGGCAGCACCCGAGAGGCTCTGAAAGGTCGAGCTGCTCCTTGTGTGTCCCGGTGAGCCCTGGTGGCTGATTGGAGGGTGCTGAGCACCCCAATGTTGGCAGGGGACAGGCAGTGTCCCCCCCTTTGGACAGCAGGGGACAGGTGGGCAAGGAGGACCCCATGCACCATCGCCTGTGGATAACTGCAGCCAATTGTGTGAGCATGGGGCAGGTGAAGGGCTTGGGGACAGGGTAGGCTTCCCTTTTCTCATCCCCCCTCACCTGTTTGTGTCCCCCGCAGCATAGCACCGGGCTGCTCCATGTCGAGGAGGCTGCGGAGGAGCAGGAGGCTGGAAAAGCAGTGGCAGAGCCTGGAGGAGAGAGGCAGCGCGCAGCTGGACCCGCACCCTGCGCTCGCCAGGTGGGTGCTGCGTCCCTGACTCACAACCCCCATTTCCTGCAGTGCTGCATCCCTGAGCCACAGCCCTCAGGCCCCCACGGCTCAGTGGCTGCTGCTCCCGGCAGATCCAGAACCTACGACGCCTCCACCTGCACCGAGACCCCGGAGGCGTCAGGTCACCCAGGATCCCTAAACCCGGTGAGTCCTGGGGGAGAGGAGGGGGGACCCCATCCCCATTTTGTGGTCGGTACTGGGGGTGCCAGGGCTCAGCCCCACTCCTCGGCTTCCCCACAGCTCAGCAAGCACTGTGCTGCCTTCCATAAAGCCTTTGAGGAGATCGCAGGGCGTGAGGCTCTGCTGGCCTCCTTCTCCTGTGCCTGGCAGCGCGAGGTGCCCTACCACGGCCGCCTCTATGTCTCCTCCGGGCACCTCTGCTTCCACGCCAGCCTGCTGCTCAGGGACATCAAGGTGTGGGCGCGGGGCGGGTGTGGGGTGGTGTGGGGGCTCAGGGTCTGACCATGCTTGCTCCCCTCAGGCTGTTGTCCCAGTGGCTTCTGTCTGTGCCTTCAAGAAGACCAACACGGCACTGCTGGTGCCCAATGCACTCAGCATCCGCACGGAGCAGGGAGACAAGGTGAGCCTGGGGAGGGGGCGGTAGGGATGGGGCCGTGGGGGGGAACTGACTGCCCATCTCTCTGCCTGCAGTTCCTCTTTGTGTCGCTGCGCCGGCGTGAGGCCACCTACCAGCTGCTGAAATCGCTCTGCAGACACCTGCAGGTAGGCAGTGTGCTGGGTAGGGGCCGGGCTCTGTGCCCCCTGCACCCTGCTGCAGCTTTCCTTGTGCAGGACGACACCTGGAGCCCCCCAGCCTCTCCCCTCAACCACAGCAGTGAGCAAAGCCCTACGAAATCCTTGGTGAGGGAACGGCCGCAACGGCGCTGCATGGCCCCAGGGGGGGCTTTTGGGGGGAAATGTGGTGCTCAGAAGCCCCAGCCCCCTGCCAGCCCCCCACCCATCCTCCAACAAATCCCCGTCCTCCTGCAGACCTCGAGCCACTCGGATTTGGAGCAGTGCACACCGGAGCCCGACGGTCTCCTGGAGCAGCAGGGTGAGCAGCCACCCCATTGTGCCCCCCACAACCTCCACAACCCCCCCATAGCCCCTGTAGGCACCCTGTAGGCCTCCCTTCTTGGGGCCGCCCTGTGCGCCCCATTGGGTCCCGAGGCACTTGAAGGGATCCCGGTTACGTGCAGATGAGCCGAACCCGATGCTGAACAGAGCAGAGGAGGATGAGGAAAAAGAGGAGGAGACGGCAGAGGCCATTCCAGTTCTGGGCAGAGGTGAGCAGTGTCCTTGGCAGAGCCGTGCAACAGCTGCGCGCCCAGCACAGGGCCGGGACGACACCTCTCGGCCACGCTGCCGTCCCCCAACACTCCTCCTCCTGGCAGGGCGACCCCGCACAGCACTGCCAGCCCAAAGCGCCGCACAGCTGTGTGCTTTCAACACCATCATCGTGCTCTACCTGCTGCTGTGAGTCCCCGGGCAGGGGACACCGCCACCCCCCGCTCTGTGTCCCTGTCCCTGACCTGTGTTGTCCCCAGGATGGTGGCTTTGCTGCTGACCTCGGGGTACATCGGGCTGCGCATCCTGGAGCTGGAGCAGCAGCTGGCGGCCATGGGGGCTTGGCCAGAGCTCAGCCTGGTGCAGCGGTGAGTGAGGGGCGGCGGCCCCTTCACCCCCAGCTCAGTGGGAGCCCCTCACCCTGCCCTCCCTCCCAGGCACAAGAAGACGTGAGGCCAGCAGGGACCTGGCTGGCACCGGGCCACCAGCACATGGGACCGGCTCTGGGACCCCCCAGAAGGTGGGGGGGAGGAGGGGGTCCCCACGTACATTCCAGCACCCCCAGGGAGCCCCCGCGGGCCGTGGGGCTCCATCCCACCCCCTTCCCTCCGTTCTTCAGCCCCTGAGCTCATTGTGTGAGCACTGATCAGAGGGCAAAGCCAGAGCCAGGCCCCCACCGTGGGAGGCAGCCACCTCCAGGGATGCGGGCACAGCGGGGCCTGGTGGGCACAGGGAGACGGAACTATTTTTATTAATAAAGAGCTGACGTGGTGCTAGCTGTGCTGCACGGGACATCGGGGGTAGAGGGTCCCCCACCACAACGCTGACTGTGCCTCTGTTCCTTGGGCTGCGCACAGAGGCTTCGCCCTCCCCTCACCCCCCCCGTCGCAGCACTGTTAGCTGGGGGGGGCTGAGGGCTGGTGCTGCAGGAGGCTCCAGCTGCAGACATCCCGCGTGGTGGTTTGGGGGCTGCAGAAGGACAGCAAAGGGACGTAGCCTGAGCTGCCCCCTGGCGCCGCAGTGCCCTGGCTGCGGGTGGCCACTGCACAACAGAAGGAAAACGATGAGGGAGGGCGCAGGAGGGCACAGCAGGGCGCGCTGCCATCCCCCCCCCAGCTCTTACCGTACTCCTTGCCCAGGACGGGGCACTCCTGCCACAGGAAGGCTCCCCAGCGCGTGCCAGGCCCCGGGTAGGCAGCAGGGACAGTGGGGTCCCAGCAGGCAACCTCCCGCAGATGCTGGTCATAGACTTGGGAGGGAAAACAGGCTGCAGAGCTGGGGGCAGAGAGCAGGACGCCCCCCAGCTCCCCCCACACTCCCATCTCCCTCCCCCCGAGGATCCCCGCAGTTTCCCCCTCCTCAGTTCCCGGTTAGCGCCGTGCTTTTCCCCTCCCCGTTCCCCACCACCCAGCTCCGTACCAGGGGGCAGCGGGTCCAGTTCAGGAGCGCCGTGTGAGCGCTGCCAGCGCTGCCAGGCCGCGCTACGGGTGAGGCCGTCGCCGGCGTCCTCTGCCCCGCGGCAGCTCGGCTCCGTCGCCCAGCTCTGCCCCGCCGCATCCCTGCCCATGGGGGCCATCTTCCAGCGCACCGCCTGCCTCAGCACCTGCGCGCAGCGCGGCCCCCGCAGCGTCACGTACTGCTGGCTGCGGCACCAGGGGACATCAGCGCCCGCGGCACCCACAGGGCCCGGCCCCGAGCTCCCAGCGCCGCCTCACCTGCACAGCGGCAGAGGGAAATCCGTTTCCAGGGTGCTGAGCGGCACCCAGGCTCTGTGCGTCCCCGGCTCCATGCCCGGCCGCGGGAGCCTGCAGCACTGCTGGAACCGGCGCCCCGGCAACGGCCACTGCGGCAACGGGCTGGGCGCAGCTCCGTGCCCCTGGGCGCAGGAACCACTGCCCCGCGAGCAGCCGGCACCAAACGGCACCAAACGGCACCAAACGGCACCAAACGGCACC
>NW_024968970.1:0-250 GCF_019238085.1 Lagopus leucura
TTGTGGGGGGCTTGCGGACCTGGTAGCGGCTGTCAGCAACTGGCAGATGCTGGTGTGGGGCTTTCCGCGCTGGCAGCAACTGGCAGCGGCTGGCAGCGGCTGGTGGGGGGCTTGCGGCTCTGGCAGCGGCTGGCAGCGGCGGGTGGGGGGCCTGTGGCCCTGGCAGAGGCTGGCAGCAGCTGGCTGGGGGCTTACGGCCCTGGCAGCGGCTGGCAGCGGCTGGTGTGGGGCTTGAGGCCCTGGCAGTGGC
>NW_024968970.1:350-1251 GCF_019238085.1 Lagopus leucura
GCTGGTGGGGGGCTTGCGGCTCTGGCAGCGGCTGGAAGCGGTTGGTGAGGAACTTGCCGCCCTTGCAGCGGCTGGCAGCCGCTGGCAGCGGCCCTGGCAGCGGCTGGTGTGGGGCTTGCCGCCTTGGCAGCGGCTGGCAGCGGCTGGCAGCGGCTGGCAGCGACTGGTGGGTGGCTTGCCGCCCTGGCAGCTGCTGGCAGCGGCTGGCAGCGGCGGGTGCAGGGCTTGCGGCCCAGGAAACGGCTGGCAATGGCTGGTGGGTGGCTTGCCGCCATGGCAACGGCTGGCAGCAGATGGTGTGGGCGCTTCTGCCCTGGCAGCTGCTGGAAACGGCTGGCAGCGGCTGGCAGAGGCTAGCAGCTTCTGGTGGGTGCCTTGCTGCTCTGGCAGTGGCTGGACGCGGCTGGCAGCAGCTGGCAGCGGCTTTCAAGGGGCTTGCGACACTGGCAGCGGCTGGCAGGGGCTTGTGGGGGGCTTGCGGACCTGGTAGCGGCTGTCAGCAACTGGCAGATGCTGGTGTGGGGCTTTCCGCGCTGGCAGCAACTGGCAGCGGCTGGCAGCGGCTGGTGGGGGGCTTGCGGCTCTGGCAGCGGCTGGCAGCAGCTGGTGTGGGGCTTGAGGCCCTGGCAGTGGCTGGCTGCGGCTGGCAGTGGCTGGTGGGGGGCTTGCGGCTCTGGCAACGGCTGGCAACGGCTGGTGAGAGGCTTCCGGCCCTGGCAGCGGCTGGCAGCGGCTGGCAGCGGCTGGTGGGGGGCTTGCTGCACTTGCAGCGGCTGGCAATGTCTGGCAGTAGCTGGCAGCAGCTGGCAAGGGTCTTGCAGCCCTGGCAGCGGCTGGCAGCAGCTGGTGTGGGACTTGCGGTCCTGGCAGCGGCTGGCAGTGGCTGGCAGCAACTGGTGGG
>NW_024968971.1:0-1689 GCF_019238085.1 Lagopus leucura
AAACTTTATTATTCATACCCAACTCTTATACACAAAAGCTCCTATGTCTTTTAAAACATCTTAGCTCTTAGTCCATCGCAACCACAACGCGTCACACAAATGGGCCCATGCTCAGACTCCTACAATACAGACTTAATCTTCAGTGCATTGTGCTAGAAAAGCGTTCATTTTACTGTCACTTTGAATCAGGTCACGAGAAGAGTGGTAACACTACAGCCAGAATGCTGAGAATCAACTGTGGAGAGGAAGTTTTGGAAACAACACGCCATAAGAATGACATGCTGTGAAAATGCAGAAAGCTGCTTGCTTGAGACTGCGCTGCTGGACTGAGGCAGAAGAGGTCACACTGAGCAAAGCCTCAGGAATTCCCTGAGGATGGTACTGCAGCGGTGAGAAGGAACTTGGGGATGTTGTGCACTCAGTGCTAAGAAGCACTCAAGGAATTCTGCACCAGACAACAGTTCAGGCGCAGGGCCTTGGAAGAAGATCTGAAGTGAAGCCTGTATAATAGAGTTAAGAACCAGAGCCAAAGGGCACCGAAAATGTAAACACTGCAGGGCAGCGTGAAATGAGATGAGCAGCAATCCAGAGACCACTTCAAATCTCTTAAAAATATACAGAGGTACTCATTTAATTACACATTAAACACAACCAAGAGCAGTTTTGGTTTGCTCTTCCGTGTTTCAACTCGTTACATTTGCACATCTTGTTACTGTCAAAAAACAAAGCAACCAAAATAACGTAAAAAAGCTGAAAAAGGACTGGATCAGTGAAGGAACAGAGCCATCACAGCTGTATGCTGCACCAGCCCACCCTGCACAGTCACGGTGTCAGCACTCAGCCACAACCCCCCGTCCTGCTCAGCAGAAAGGTTCAGCCCTACGTTGCACTGCTCACAAGAAGGGGGGTTCTACTGAAAGCCAGGGAAGCAGCAGATAGGCAGGGAGGAAAAGCTCCTCCATCCTTAACTACGGCTCATGACCGGATACGTGACTGAGAAATTTCACTGTGATACCCCAGAATCAGTAACAAGCAAAGCACGTGGTCATTCTTACAGGAGGTCCAGAAATGAAAGAGCAGCATAAAAAGAAAAACAGAGGTGAACAGATTTGCTTCAGTGCTTGCTTAACTCAGGCAAACCTAATTTGGAGAAGAAAACTGAAGTTTTTTAACTGAGCTTGGAGGGGCTTACTAAACAGCAGGTCAGCCTGGATCCAGCTGAGCTCCTGGATCAGCTGTTTTCTGTAGGACCAATCTCCTGTGAAAAGCCAAAAGCAGAAATCCGGCTCTAAGGGCTCAGAAAGAATAAATGACACAGAGCCCAGGCCACCTGAATTTTTTTTTTTTTTTTCCCCAGGAAAGATGTGAAGAATAAAGTTGTTCCAAAAACCTTCCTCAGTTTTCCTTGTTTCACTATCAAGTAGACAAAAAGCATCAGCTTCTCTCATTTGCATTAAGTACCTCAAATGCTGTGGACCACTGACATCGTTTGATAGAAAACACATTCTTAACACAGAACATTTCTTACATCCAGCCAAGCATTAGCTATGAAAATAAGCGATATTTAAGGTTAAAAACAGGGATTTCTATGAAAATAAGCGATATTTAAGGTTAAAAACAGGGATTTCTATGAAAATAAGCGATATTTTAGGGGAAAAACAGGGATTTCTATGAAAATAAGCGATATTT
>NW_024968972.1:0-5767 GCF_019238085.1 Lagopus leucura
TCCTCGCCTCAGCAAAAAACAAAACCTCCAGGACACACTGCTGCTCCCTGGAGACTCACAGTATTGAACGCTGCCGCGCCGCTGGCGTCTCTGGATGTTGTGGAAGATGCTCACGTTGAAGTAGGTGACAGAGATCAGGGGCACAAAGAACTCCAGGGTGGATGCACACAGGAGGAAGTACCAGTTGTTGAAGAACTCGGCATAGCAATGCCCTTCCTCTACCATGCTGCAGCCAGACACGTACTCCCAAAGGAGAACTGCCGGAGAGTAGAGCAGGAAAGCAAGAATCCAGATGGCCACCATCTTGACAACAGGGTTGGACATCATTCCCTGCTGGGCTCTGTAAGATACCTGTGAGAAAAGGACTTGTCACTTATTAAGGTAACTTGTTGGCACAAAATAATATTGGAAAAAAAAAAAAAAAAAAAATAAGTAATCAAGCCAAATACAGTATTTGTTCTTCAGATTCCTTGATGCTTAGAGCAACCTCTCTTTTCCAAGGCCCCAAAAAATGCTGTTAAGCTTGCTCATCAAATACTGTAGTTCCGCAATTTATTTTAATACATCAGGATTGGAGATGTGTAGAAGTTATGATGCCCTAGCTACTGCCCTCGGTGTAAAAGAGCATGGCTTCGTTTCATCATGATCACAGCAGGGTAGAAATGAGGAATCACTTTATGATTCATCAAATTCTCATGCTTGTAGGATAGTGAAAGCAGCTGCGGCTGCGCAGGCAAAAGCACAACTTTTCTGTATTAGACAGGTTGCTATGAAAAACTGCAAATACCAGACGATATAATTATTTCCTCTTGCCATAAAAGAAAAATCTATCCCCAACACATGCTTTAACATGTCTTCTTATTGAAACATTCCATTTCAACACTCACTTTACCTTGTAAACATCTTGTTGCATTGCTACAAAAGTTGATGTTTTGATGTCTACTCAGACTGCATTGATTTACCTTACAATCTATCTGTAAAAATCTATCTTTAAAAAAATGTTAGGAGTTAAAATTGTAGCATTCAAAGTTAAGAACTATCAACATTAAACCTATCCTTGTAACATTTCAGACAAACATTCTTGCTCTTGGAACTCAATCTTTTGACTCTCAAGATTATCAGCCAATGAGAAGCTGGACAACTGTATATAAGACATACTGTTAGACATTTGTCATCCCAGGCTTTACTGAGATTCAGAACTATCTTCCTCATCAACTTCCTATAGCACCCGCACGTCATAAAAATATTCATGAATGTTGTCTTCATTAATTTTCATATTAGGCATGAGCAGCATCACTGTCCAAATTTTATCAGTGAGTAGCAGAGTGATGGCACATTTTTACAGGCATTATTTCAGAATCTCAGTTTTAAACCTCTGAGCCTGATATTTCAGATTTCCTTACACCTTAAAGCACCAGTTCAGAGCACAGCTCCAATTCACTTCATCCGCAGTAGCAAATTTGCAGCCCTCTGCAAGACCACAGGCATTCCAATTTAGTAGGCAGATAACAGGAAGCTCAGCGTAACAACACAAAAATTGAGTGAAATGACTGGATCTGACCACATGTCAGTAGCAGAGGTGGATCCTGAGCTGATGAGGATGCATGACCTCTTTTGAACAAAAGGTTACACATTCTTGGACTCACTCCATTCTAATTCCCCAGAGGAGAAAAGCAGAAGGTGATTACATATGCAAAGAGCATCAACAGTGCTTAAGATCATGGGGTCTGGCTGAGTTGCAGAAGACTTTATAATTTACTTTTTTCACATTCTGAGCTCTGCAACTTCATTAATATATTTTAATACTGCAATTTGTTAAATACAGGGATTTTCATATTTTTTTCTTAAAAGAAAAACAAACAACTAATACCAACCAACCCTAAAACCAGAACACCAAAGAAGAGATACAAAGCTGTATCAGCACTTCCCAAACAAGAACCAACTGATCTTATGCACAGCTCATGTCACTCTAGCTAACAGACTCATCAAAAGTGAAGGATATTGGTTGTCTTCCATCTGAACACAATACCAAGAGCTCAAAAATGATGAAAATTAATTTTTAGTAGATATCTTCTGAAGAGGAATGATAGTACTCAAGGAACACCTCTCCCCTCTGCACATTTTGTTCCCTTCTTTTCACTTAGAAGGATTTATTTCCATACAGCTGCTGGTTGGCAGCATATGTCAGTCTCTTTTGGTGGTAACACAGATCATCATCTGTTCTCCAGTCAGTCCATCCTGTGTCTCTCTCCATATCCCCCTCTCCAAAAAAATCATAAAATCATTAGGGTTGGAAAAGGCCACTGAGACCATCTAGTCCAACCATCAGCCCATCCCCACCATCCCCACTAAACCGTGTCCCTTAGTGTCACATCCATACAGTTTTTGACCATCTCCAGTGACTGTGAATCCACCACCTCCCTGGACAGCCTGTACCACTGCCTCACTGCACTTTCAGGTAGGCAATTTTTTCCAATATCAAACCTGAACCGCCCCTGGCACAACTTAAGGCCATCATCTCTAGTTCTATCACTGTTACCTATGAGAAGATGCTGACCCCCACCACACCAGTCTCCTGTCAGAGAGTTGTAGAGAGTGATAATGGCTTGAGAGCAGCCTTGAGGAGAAGCATTTGGGGGTGTCAGTTGATGAAAGATTCAACATGAACCAACAGTGTGTGATTGCAGCCCAGAAGGTCAAGCATTGCACCAAGAGAAGCATGACTGGCAGGTCGAGGGAGGTGATTCTGCCCGCGCTTGACTCAATCCAGATTTCTTTTTTTGACCATTCTTTAATGGCTAAAGTCCAGGTCCTCCACACTCCCACATCCTCTGTAGAGTAACAAAATAATTTCTAGTCATGCAAAAGAAGGGAAATACTAAAATTATGAGAAAGACTTTATTTTTTCTCTAAATCCCAATGCCATAGCGCCTATAGCCAGGAAACGTGTAGAAAAACTCTTTTTTTCCAGTGTAGTTCACTGAAGAGTATCTGACAGAAAAAAATCTTCAGACGATTTAGTTGCTTATGTCTTCCTAATCTCTATGAAGTCTTTGCAAACTCTGCATACTTGGGAAAATTTCCAGAGGTGAGGAAAAGGATATCCAGGGTGACCTTTCTGCCATAGTTTCTCACCTATTACAATATACTGAAGCATCAGATTTTCTCCAGTACAGTAATAGTGCAACAATAAAGGCTGGCTTAGTTTCTGGGGTATTTGCAAATACTGAGTTTTACAAAAATCTCAAAATACATTAAAAAAATGAGAAATGTTCTTACCGCTTTTGTAACTGACAGGAAACGGTCATAGCTGATAAGGACAATGTTAAACACTGAAGCTGAACACACAAGGTAGTCCATAAGCAGCCAGAGCTTGCATAGGCCTTTTCCCAGGTGCCAGGTCCCTGTCAGGGCATAAGGGATGTATAGTGGCATGCAGAAGACACCTATGGAAATAAACAAATTGCATATCAGACAGCACCCCAGTCAGTGCTATGCAAGCACAGAAACATTTCCATGGTGTCTGACAAAAAAAAGTGATGCTGACTGAAATTACCAGGTGGAAGGCCCTGCATTCTCATGCAACCAATGAACACTTCACCACATTCCAGGCACCAGTGACATTCCTGTTTTAAGATATTTAGATCATTTTAGATTTAGTTCTTAATACACTACACGGCTGTAAAAGGTACCAAAGAGATTTTTGTAAGATTTTTAGGTAAATAGGAACTCTCAATTCCTCTTGTTCTCCCTCTCTACTGTGAATCAAGAGATCTCTGTATGCTAGTTATAGGGCCATAAGCAAAGATATGAAGCAGAAGTTGTTGAAGATCAAAAGACAGATTGTATGTGTTAGAAGAAAAAAAGAAAGGACTCTGCAAGAACAAAAATACATTCTTTTAGCAGTTAGAAATTTAAGATGATCTAGGCATATCCCAACTCTAAATTGTGTAGCTACAGAACTGAACTACAGATCAGTTTGATGCTTAAGTATGCAAAGCTTTTCATCAAATTCAGACTGGAAAACTAGACAAGTTCATCAAGAAAATGTGTGGAAATCAGATAATGCCAGGTAAACCATACTTCTTTCCTTGGCAGAGGCTATTTCATACTTCTCAGCTAGATGCCAGTACTTGTTCAGTGTGGTGCAAGACTGGGAGCAGGACAACAGGACACCATTGACTGGTTTTATAGTCACTGCTGTTTTTTCCTCTTGTCAACCATAAGGAGCCCCATCTTGCAGTGGGGGAACTGCTGCCATTGACAAGGGCTCAGGGAGAAAGGCTCAGGATCTTCTGCCTGGCAGAAGAGGAATTGAGAGCCACAGAGACAGGAATCCCAGCAAAGGACATGATAGGCTCAAGCTGATGTTTGCAGGACTCCCTTAGCCCTGCAGTTTGGTTCAGCTACAATGAGGTGTTATGACTCAGCAGCACCTATCCAGGTGATAAGACTGCTGAAGTTTCCATACAAAGCCTAGTGCTGTTTGAGAGTGAGACCAACAGGTGATAACGGGGTGCCTCAAGGATCCTTGAGGTACACCTGTACAGCAGGCAACAAGAGCTCTGCAGCACAATAAGGCAGTTAGAAGCTGGAAGAAGTCATCATCTTTACATGGGAAGGATTCCAAACATTATACAGAATAAAAACAGCCTCAGATTTTGTTGTGATATGACAAGTCAGAATACAGACTTCATGCAACAGCCACTTGTATCCATAACCATTCATTTACATATACATTTATTGCCAGGGACATTTAACAGTTCAGATAATTTCAATACATCAGTCCTCAATTGCACATTACACTAGCTTTTTAACTATAATTTTTTTCCCCTAAGTTTCACAATAAACTGTGTTCCTGCCTATATAGATATATAATAAGCATCTTGATTTGCTGTTTTTGTTTATTGATACAAACACATTTTTAAGAAATTTCTTAAGACTCTAGATAGTCCAATGTTCAGCAAAATATTTAAAAATATTATCAATCACTATTTAGTTGCAAACCTTAAGTAATTATCTGATTATTATGCTACAGTATACTGAAATAGAATATATTGACAACATATGCAAGATGCCCCAGATAATGTATACGGTGTGTGGTTTGATTATTTAGTCTTCAGTTGACTCATTACAGGCAACTCCCATTTTTTATTATTCCCTATTGCTTCACATATACTAGTGCTTGGGCTTTTTTTTTTTTTTTTTTTTAACTAAAACAACATTAAACATCTATTTACATAGATCAACTCTATCCCAGCCAAAAGCAGCTCCGACCCATTCCCTATAATATATTTCTGTAAATAAGGAACATTCCAAGTATTTCTATGAAAAATGATACATTATGTATCTCATTATGATGTATTTTGAGACACAATAAGCTGCTGAAACACTTAACACAGTTGTCATCATCATTTACCCTTCCCCATGCCACACAGCTGGGAAATATTTCTTCAAGAAGAAACCACCCACCTACAGAAGACACCCTGCTCCCCCTAAGAGTATTGGAAAGCAAACATTGCATGCTTCCCATTGCAACTTACCCACTGCAAAGTCAGAAATGGCAAGGTTGAGAAAGAAATAGTTACTCCGATGCCTGAGATTTCTGTCCAAGATGAAAGCCAGGATCACCAGGACATTTCCGAGGATCGTGACCAGAGCCAGCAGCACCATGAGCAGAGCCAGGAGCACCAACACACCCAGGGAAAACTGAGGGGTCGATGGCTGTGGGGACAGCGTCCCGTTACAGGGTCCCATCATGCATGGA
>NW_024968973.1:0-236 GCF_019238085.1 Lagopus leucura
GCAATGCCGCGCACCGTGGCCGTGGTCGGGGGGGGCATCAGCGGGCTCACGGCGTGTTACCACCTGGTCCGCGCCCCCCACCCCCCCAAAGTGGTGCTGTTGGAGGCGGGGGGGCACCTCGGGGGTTGGCTGCAAAGCACCCGAACCGAGGATGGAACCGTATTCGATCACGGCCCGAGGGGGGTGCGACCCGGGGGGGCGGCGGGAGCCGAAACTCTGCAGATGGTAGGGGGGAA
>NW_024968973.1:336-1032 GCF_019238085.1 Lagopus leucura
CCCCCCCCCCCCCCCCCCCCCACACCAAGGGCCGGGCCTGGGGGGGCCGGGACCCCCTTTGACCCTGGGACTGCAGACAGCTGGGGGGCGGCTGGAAGGAGCCCGCGCTGCCCCGGGACGGGGCTTTTGTGAATAAATTTATTAAAAAAAAGGCCAAAAAAAAATAATAATTAAAAATAAATGCAATTTGGGTGGTTGGGGGAGGGGGGGGCAGAGCGGGGCTGGGGGCGTGTGCCTTTAAGAGGGGGCGTGGCTTAGAGCGTGGTTACGCAGTGAATGGGCGTGGTTTGTATGTATATGGGCGTGGCTTGCACGTCCGTCAGGAGACACGGCGCTTCCCTATTGGCTCCGGTCAGCCCCGCCTCCGTCCCTTCCACCAATCGCTGCTGAGAGGGGCGTGGCCGAGTGCGGTCCCGTCGTGAAAAGGGTCCGGTGGGAAACACGGAGCGCGGAGTTCCGTGCAATGCCGCGCACCGTGGCCGTGGTCGGGGGGGGCATCAGCGGGCTCACGGCGTGTTACCACCTGGTCCGCGCCCCCCACCCCCCCAAAGTGGTGCTGTTGGAGGCGGGGGGGCACCTCGGGGGTTGGCTGCAAAGCACCCGAACCGAGGATGGAACCGTATTCGATCACGGCCCGAGGGGGGTGCGACCCGGGGGGGCGGCGGGAGCCGAAACTCTGCAGATGGTAGGGGGGAA
>NW_024968974.1:0-474 GCF_019238085.1 Lagopus leucura
GCCAGGTTGGGGTTGTAGTCGTACAGGGAGGCGATGATGTTGAACTTGATCTTCACCTCCAGCGGGACGCCCAGGTTGTGCTCCTTGGCCACCGCCACCAGCAGCTGCAGCAGCTCGATCTGCGCCGCCCTGCCCCATAGATGGGGGTCAGACCCACACATGGGGGGCAGCCCCATAGATGGGGGTCAGACCCACACATCTGCCCCACAGATCCACCATGAATCCACAGCATCACCCCACAGCACCAGCAGCAGCTCCATCTGATCTGCCCTGCCCCATAGATGGGGGTCGGACCCATAGATGGGGGTCAGACCCACACATGGGGGGCAGCCCCATAGATGGGGGTCAGACCCACACATCCACCCCACAGACCCACAGCATCTCCCCACAGCACCAGCAGCAGCTGCATCTGATCCGCCCTGCCCCATAGATGGGGGTCGGACCCATAGATGTGGGGCAGCCCCATAGATGGGG
>NW_024968974.1:574-1431 GCF_019238085.1 Lagopus leucura
GATGTGGGGCAGCCCCATAGATGGGGATTGGACCCATAGATGTGGGCCAACCCCATAGATGATGGTCGGACCCATAGATGGGAGCTGGACCCATAGATGGGAGGCAGCCCCATAGATGATGGTAGGACCCGTAGATGGGGGTTGGACCCATAGATGTGGGGCAGCCCCATAGATAGGGGTCAGACCCACAGACCCACTGCATCACTCCATAACATCACCCTACAGATGGGGGTCAGCCCCACATCCCGCCCCACATATATGGCTCAACCCCACACAATCCCAGCCCCACACACGTGGGTCAGCCCCACATCCAGGCCCCACATCCCAGCCCCACACACGTGGGTCAGCCCCACATCCAGGCCCCACATCCCAGCCCCACACATGTGGGTCAGCCCCACACACCGGTCGGTTCCCTTCTTGCCCCTCGCCTGCAGGATCTCATTCAGTTTCTTCACCACCACGGCGTGGCTGATCTCCGTGCCCTTGGCGAACATCTTGGGCTTCTCCTGTGGGGCACCGAGCTGTGGGGCTGCCCCATAGCTGCCCCATAGAGACCCTATAGCTGCCCCATAGAGACCCCATGGCTGCCCCATAGCCGCCCCATAAACCCACTCCCATCCGCACCAGCACCCCATAGGCATCCCATTACTCCACAGCCACCCCATAACCCCACAACCACCCTATAACCCCATAGGCACCCCATAACCCCATAACCACCCCATAGGCACCCCATAACCCCAACCCCATAACCCCATAGACACCCCATAGGCACCCCATAACCCCACCCCCCAACCCCATAACCCCATAGGCACCCATAGGCGCCCCATGGGCACCCCATAACCCCATAACCCCCCCCA
>NW_024968975.1:0-6298 GCF_019238085.1 Lagopus leucura
CTGCCATTCATGGAGTTCCAGTCGCTCTCACAAAGATGTTGAATGGGTTTCATCACTCTTCATTTCTCACTAAATAATTTTCTGTATCTTATCTAAATGAAACCCATTATTCTTCCCCCCGTTTCAATCACTCGCTGTGATTGCGCCTCAAATTGAAATATTTATTCATTTTCTGGGCGATTCTTTTTCTCTCAGTGGTTGTGTTTTTTTTTCCTTTTTCCTTTTGGTTTTTGGTGTTTTTCTTTTTCCCTTCCATTCCCTTCTCCTCTCCTGAGAAACTGAAACAGCGGAGATGTGGCAGCTGAGGCTGGGGCTCACCTGAGGTTGGGGGCAGCGGCTGAGACTCCCATGTGCCATGGGGGACCCTGGTATATCCACCCCATGGACAGGAGTGGGATTGGATGCTGTGGGCCCCTGTGTCTGGGGCGATGATGTGGTTGTGTGGGAGAGTGGGCAGAAGGCTGTGGTCCCACTGTATGTGCCCCAAGGAGATACCACCAAGGAGGAACCCCCCCCCCACCTCCTCCATTAGCACCCATATCTCCAGGGTATGGGGCAGGAGGGATGCATGGCGCAGAGCACAGGGCCGCTACCTCGTGCTGTGAGTGGGGTGAGGTGGCTGCACCCCAAATGCGGCCATCTGGGAGGGCTCAGGGGGTTGCTGAGGATGGTGGTGGGTGCCTGCATGTGCCCCCTCCCTCCCCCTCCATCTTTCATCCAGGCTCGGTTCCCCACATGCTGCTGGAGCCACGATGCCATACCCTGGTGCCTGCTGTGTGTTGCTGGGCAATAAAAGCCCCAGAGAAAGCAGCAGGAAAGGAGGGTGGCCTTGGGCCTGAGGCTGGGGGATGCCCCAGCATGTGGCATCGTCCCCTCCATGGACTGGGGAGTGCTGGGATGTTCACAAAGCAGAAGAGCTGATGTTGGCTCTTTGGTGCTCTTTTGCCCACCCGCAGAGCTCTGTGTCTGCTGTCTCCTGCATCCCCTCCAGGTCACTATAGCTGTCCCCACTGTCCCCTCCCGACCGTGTCCCCAGAGCACCCCAGGGAGGAGATAGAATCTTAGGGGAGGCACTAACAGAGCACAGTGAGGGGGCCCTGGGGGCAGCCCCTGTTCTCATCACCTCCACGTGCCCGCAGTGCCCTTCAGAAACCCATTGGGCAAATTGGGATCAGGGCACCCTGGGATTAAGGGGCTTAAACGCAGGGGGAGGGGATGAATATAATGGGAGAATATCATGACCCCCAGTGCTCCCCTGGCCCCACAGGGCTCCATAGCAGCCTTGAGGCCGTGGGATGGATCCTGCGTGGCATCACCACACTGTGCCAGGGCTTGCCTGGGCCACCCATGCCAGGACTGAGCCAGCTGCTCCCACCTGGGGCTGAGTTTCATGGGCAGGCAGCATCCCTACCCCAGTGCCAGCCCTGGTACAACAGCCACCAGCAACACCTGCAGGGTCCCCAGGTCTGTCTGTCTGTCTGTCCCTCCGTTCATCCACCCAACTGCTGTGACCTCTGGCACCGAACCGTCCTCCTCTTGGAGGTGAGATCGGGGTCATTGGCCCCTCCACCCGCTGCCCACCACTAATTACATCCACAGCCTTTCATTTGAGATCAATCTAATCCTAAGCCAGCTTTCTTGCCTCCGTGACCCCACCTGGGCTGCACCCATGGTGCCCACCCCCTCCCCCCCCGCTGAGCGCATCCTTAGCGGCATCCTTTTGGCACCCACCTCGCCCCGTGGGGTCAGATGGGGCTGCCACCCTCCCAGGAGTCCCAGCAGTGTCCCAGGTGCCCATTCCTGGGTGGAGATGCAGTGTCCCTGAGGTCTTGCTGGCTCTGTCCATGGCTCTGTCCATGGGCACTCAGCCCCCCGCCGCGCTGCAGCAGGGGGATTATAGCTAACTCTCCATAAAGATTCCCCTAATTGCTTGCCTTACCTCAGGTTTTATCATCAAAGCATCCGTTATTCCCTCTCTAGCCTCCTTTTCTTTTTATTATCTCTTAATTAATCACTCCAGCTTTCACACTTACCAGATAATTACAGTCTCCTGGGCACACGGCTCATTTTCATAACCTCCTGCTCCCAGCCAGGGGTGGGCACGGCACAGGCAGGGACTGGGGGCCAAGGGAGGGATGAGGGCTGAGGGGCACGGACCGCGGGCAGGGGACCAAGGTGAGGGGGCAGGGGACAGAGAAGCAGGGACCAGAGGCAGGGGATGGTCCTGCTTTGGCCACGTGGCTCCTCGTGTCACCCTGCAGCACTGCACACAACACCTGGGCACAGGTGGCCAAGTGGAAAACCCACCCAAATGTCACCATGATGAGCTCCAAGGTGTCCCTGCGCCTGGGGTGTTGGGGACACAGCGGTGACCAAAGAGGTTCAAGGGAGGAGGATGCTGGGATGGGCAGAGTTAAGGGGATGCAGGTGCGGGATGCAGAGCTGGGAGCGATGGATGGGATGCGGTCGTGGTGCTACGTGAGAGCCGGGCACTGTGGCTGCTTGGGGACAGCAGTGGCAGGGGCTGGCCCTGCGGTGAGGAGGGTTTCGCTCCTCAAACCCCTTGGAAAAGGGAAGGGAAAGCGGGAGCGGGGCCTTTTCTGCAAGGGCTGGAACATAATGGGCTGCCAGCGCTGCCATGGCAACGGGCGGATTATGATCCAAATGGAAATCAAAATAAGAGAGGGGGGGAAAAGCGAAAGAGTGGAGTAAAGGAGGAGGAGAGGAAAAACAACTTTTATTTCAAATCGGAGAGCGGTTGTGTGCCATGCGGAGGTTGCCATAGGAACGGCGGAGAAAAGGAGCGGGGCCGAGTGTGCAAGGGAGCCGGGTGTGCAAGAGCCCGTGTGGACGTGGAAGGGAGCACAACTCGGGTGTGCAAGGGGAGCGTGGCAGAGCGTGTCACCACGGGCAGGGCACCGCTGGTGGTGCTGGGGAGCGGGGACGTGCAATGCTCCGTGCTGCTCAGTCCTCCTCTTCACCGAACGCCCCTTCTTTTTGCGTGCAGGACCGCGGATCGGAGCTGGGCTCGGTGGTGCGGGGATTTCCCAACCTCTTGAAGCCCTTAGGGGGGAGGGAGAGGGGACCGGGACGTGGTTGGGGGCTGCGGGGGGGGGGGGGGGGGGGGGGAAGAGGGGGCTGGCGCTGGTGTTCCTATGGACCGACATGGGGACAGGCTGGGGACAAGGGGGAGGGGATGGCCTCTACCAGGGGTGCTTGCTGCAGTGGGGAAACTGAGGCACGGAGCTGTTTTCCTCATAGACAACCGCAGGGCTCTGCAGCTTGACTGAAGCAGATAGGAGGGGGGGGAGGGGGCAGCAAGAAGTGAACCCCCAAAACAGAGCCCTCCTACGAGTGCTCCCCACCCCGCTGGCATCCCCCACCGCTGTGGGATTGAGGCCGGGCGCAGGGAGTCGAGGGTTAAGCGCTGCTTTTCTTTCTCTCCCTGTCTTCCAGAGAGCCTTGGCAGGAAATTCCTCAAATTCCAGGCTTGTGGGATCATTGCTGGGCTCTGACCGCAGGAGCGCAGCCAGCGCTGCTCCGGCTTCTCCTGCACGGGGCCGTGGTGGGGGTTGCAGGGTCCCCCCCCTCGTGCCATCCCCACCTCCCTCAACTCCATGGGGACCCCAGCTTCAGGGCTTGAGCCACTGCAGTGCCGTGGGCACAAAGCCCATGGGACCCCCTGGTGTCACCACCTCGTAGGTGCCCCGCAGACCCCCACCACCCCCCCGGGACCCCAAATCCTCACAGAGTTGTTGTCAGGAAGGGCTGAGGTTCCTTGTGTATGGTTTCCCATGGGGACTTGGGGGGAAGTGAGAGGGGGGTGGGGAACACAGGTCCATGCAGCTGGGGCACACCGGGGTCCCCTCATCCCTGCAGCTTCAGGCGTGGGGGCACAGAGCACAGCCCCATGCCCACCAATTCCCTCCCAACACCGTTTCCTTCCAGATGAGGGCTTTTACGGGTGCCCCTTTTGCCAGGTTTGAATGCTGCACACTGCCAGATCCACCCCACAGCGGTGGGGGGAAACTGAGGCAGGGGTTGTGCCCCCCCATGGCCACTCTTGCTGTGCCCCATGACCGAGTGGTGCTCACAGCTGCTCATCCCGATTCAATGCGACTAATAATCCCATTATTAGGAGATGTCTCATTAAGACATCTGTAACGAGCCCGCGTACCAGCAGCTCGGTGGAAGGCTGCCAGCCCCATTTCAATATTTTCTCCCCTCCATTAATGATTGGGGATGTTTTTTGCCCTCCCCCCCACCCTCCACTCCTTTCCCAAAGAAGGAGTCCCCTCCCCCCCAGTGTGCACACACACAAACAAAAGTCTTAATTAGACATTGTTCCTAACAGGGATATTACACAAATTAATTAAACTCGAGCCAATAAACAGCCCTGCTCCATAATTCTGACAGCCCCAAAAATGAAGAGGAAATAACGAGGGCAGAGCTCTGCCAGCTTTATGTGCCCATGGGTGGGGGGCTGTGGGTACCCCAGAACCTGGGGGGAGGGGGGTGAACCTCGGGGGGGAGGGGGTGACCCCGGGTTGTGTTGGGGGGCACAGCTGCAGTGCAGGGCTTTGTTTGGTGGCAGTGCAAAGGGCGGCGGGGGGGTGAGGAGGAAGAGGAGGGGGCTGGGGTTCGAAGGCTGCGTGGATCTGCTGGGCTTGGGGTGCATGCACGTGGCTGCACACACATGCACACACGCGTGTGCGCGTGAACACGGCCAATACTTTGCACTCTCAGCTCCTGCAGCACGTGGGTGTTCCGTGCAAGCTCACAGCTGGAGCATGTGCACACATGCACGCTCCTGTGTAAGCACCCGGTTGCTGTGCACGCTCATGCAGCCGCTGCATGCAAGCACGAACTCTCCAGTGCAGTCATTATAGCTGGTGCGCACGCTCACGTGCAAGCAAATATCTGGTGCACACACACACGTGTGCACTCTGGTGCAAGCACACGTGTGGTGCGTGCATATACATGGCTCCTGTGCAAGCACACATCTGGTGCACACCCACATGTGCACCTCTGTGCAGTCCCAGCAGATGAGTGCACTCACACACCGTGCTGATGTGCAGCCCCCAGCCCGCACCCCCTGGCCCCACAGCCTTTTGTCTTTCTGCCTGGCTGCCCCCTTTCAGGGGGATGAGGGCAAAGAATGGTGCTGGGGCTCCTCCATGTGGGGCGGATAAAGATCCCCAGGGCACGTGGGGGGATGGGGGGGGGGGGGGTGTGCTCAGGGATTTTGGGGACACAGTGGTCCTGTGGGGTGGCTGTGCGTGTTGTGCCTGGGGGGTTCCTATGGGAATCCTTCATTGGGGTGCTGCCAGGATCAGCCCTGAGTGCAGCACCGAATGCCACGGGGCAGCAGTGGGGCTCCAGAGGCCTTCCAGTGGGGTCTTTGTGGGAGCTGCCATGGGATGGGATCTTTCTTGGGACAGCAGCAGCATTCCCAAGCAGCAGCGATGGGGTTCCGTGGGATAGCAATGGGGTTTCCATGGGGAAACCAATGGGATTCTAATGGGGAAAAAATGAGAGGTTCCTATGGGGCACGAAACCCCCTGGACAGAGGCAGCTGAGAGGACAGCAGCGGCTCCACAGGGATGTGGAGCTCCCCCCCCCCCCCCCCCCCAGCTCATTTGCCATAATGCAATAACGCAATTCATTTATTTGGTTCTATATTTTCTCCTCTCCCTGCCCAACGCTGGTTTATATTTTATTGGCATCTTTGCCGCGCTGAAAGTAATGTAATTACGAGGGGAATTTATATGTTGTTTCGTAAGTCGGGAGTTCATTTTTTTTATATTATTATTATTAGGTGGGGAATATTTAAGGCTCCTCGGGAACGAAAAATAGAACCCAATTCCACCGCGTCATCTCCCCTGGTATTTATGCCTCTTCCCAACGAGGGTTTAATTGAAAATCGCTCCGTATGTTCCCAGCACTGTGTCTGATTATGAGCCATTGCCTCATCCCCATCCCTGATGGCATTTATGGGGTGTCAGGGCCAGCCCTTACATATTTCCTTTGCTCTGCTTCTTGGGCACCCCTTCTCCTTGTGCTGTCCCTGTGCCTCAGTTTCTCCATGGGGGACCCCTTCTCCATGCACTCTCTGTGCCTCAGTTTCCCCACTGAGGACCCCCTCTCCATGCACTGTTTATATGGCTCAGTTTCTCCATTCTTTGCCCCCTCTCTGTGCATTCTATACCTCAGTTTTCCCATGGTGGACCCCTTCTCCATGCACTGTTCCCATGCCTCAGTTTCCCCATTGAGGACCCCCTTTCCATTCAGGACCCCC
>NW_024968975.1:6308-9027 GCF_019238085.1 Lagopus leucura
ATGCCTCAGTTTCCCCATTGAGGACCCCCTTTCCATTCAGGACCCCCTCTCTGCACACTCTTCCTATGCCTCAGTTTCCCCATTGAGGACCCTGTTTCCATTGAGGACCCCCTCTCCATGCACTGCCCCTGTGCCTCAGTTTCCCCATTCAGGACCCCCTCTCTGCACACTCTTCCTATGCCTCAGTTTCCCCACTGGGGACCCCCTCTCCATGCTTTATCCCTATGCCTCTGTTTCCTCATTGGGGACCCCTTCTCCAAGCACCGGCCCTGTGCCTCAGTTTCCCCATGGGACACCCCTTCTCTGCACACTGTTCCTATGCCTCAGTTTCTACACTGGAGACCCCCACTCTGTGCACTTTCCCCGTGCCTCAGTTTCCCCATCACGGTGCCAGCAGGGTTATGGGGCCACGTCCACCCCCCCAGCCCTCCTCCCATTGTCCCCGGTGGCGCAGGCGTCCCCGCGCTGGTGACACTGATGGGCTGTGACACGGCGGGAGGTGCTGGCTGCCCGCGTGGCGGCGTGCCGCCCGTCTCCTGCCCGCAAGGTAATCGAGGTGGAATATTTGATCGGCCGGGAAATGAGCTGCTAAATTTGTTGTGAGATTGGTGTCACAAGCAATCGCGGCGGCGTTCGGCGGCCAGCGGGGAACGCGGCGGGGGGCAGCAGCGAGGGGATCCAGCGTGTTGGCACAGCTGGTGGCACTCCTCTGCATAGAGGAGCACAGAACCAGTCCGGAGTAGAGGTGTCCCCCTTGAAGAGGTGTCCCCATCATAGAGATATTCCCAGTGCAGTGATGTCCCCCACTGGATATATCAGCAATGTGGAAATGTCTCCAACACACTGATGTCCCTGATACGGAGGTGATTCTATGTCCCCAGTGTGCTGATATCCCCAGCTGCTGTGATGTCCCCGAGGCGGCGATGTCCCCACTGCAGCGATGTCCCCAGTGTGTGCCCTGTGGGGTGGCACAACCAAGGTTACGGTGGTCAGGGCATGGGGAGGACAACCGGGACCCAACATGCCCAAAGGTGATGGGGAGGAGGGGAACCCATCTCCTCCTCATTTGTTTTTATAATTTCGCCTTTTAAAAAATGAAAATAACTGGAGCATCCCTTCCCTGGAGAGCTGTGCCACCACCAGCAGAGGGAAGGGGGGAGAGGCACAGAGCGGCCCCCACCACCCTGTGCCAGGGGACACCCCAGGGCCACCCCCCCCCCCCGCCCCCCCGGGGATGGCAGTGGGCGGCCAGGAGGATGCAGCCTCATCCCTGCCATTGCCCTGGTGCCTCCCAGCCCGGCGCTGGGCGAATGCCAGAGCTGTGCTGCCGTCATCGGGTGGCAGAGAAATAGTTTCCGATGCTGCGGGACAGGAGCGGAGGGAGCTGTGAGGGGGACGGGGGTGGAGACAGGGAGAGGGATTGAGGATGGGGATGGGATCGGGAATGGAGATGGGGGCAGGGATGCTGGCACAGGGGGTTGCGTTGTAGCCGCTGCAAGATTCAATTACAGAGGAATTAAAAGGTAGTAATATTCAATTAATGTCAATCAGAGACGGATTAGAGAGAGGAGATGTTTGTCCAAGGGGTTGGATGGGTTTTGGTGGGGTTGGACACGGGGCTGATAAAGGAGCTAGCTAGGGGACACGCTGGGGCTTTGACCCGACATGGTACATCTGGCACTGAGATCCCTACACCCCACGCCGTGTCCCCCACATCTTCGTGCCGCATCTCAGAGTCCCCATCCCCTCCGCCCGCCTCTGGCCGCTTTAGCGTTAAGCGAAGGGGAAGAAGGAGAGGAAAATAGAAGAGGGCATTGAGTGACTTCAAACACGGAGCGGAAGCGGCTCCTCCTGCCAAGATGCTTTCAGAGAGCGCAGCTCGTGCCGTGCCGGGCAGCGCTGTCGTGCTGCGGTAATCGTGGCGGAGCAGCTTCATAAATTGTGGATGGCAACGGGGACCCTCTCTAGCAAATACCACTCTGCTGGCTGTGAGCTGCAGGCGAGCGCTCTGCCGGGCTGGGATCGTGCCCGTATCCCCATCCCACTGCTGCTGTGTGACGTGGGGACACAGCGTGAGCTGCCTGAAGGCATCCCCAAAACACAGAGAGCCCCCATCCTATCCCCGCTCCTTTCTTGGGTTTGGGGCTCCGGGTGCCTCTCTCTGCTGGGACACATTGGGGGTTGTGTCCTTGAGGCCACCGCTACCAGCCCACGTCCCTGCCCAGCTTTAGCAAAAAAGCCCCAAATTGCCAGAGCTGAAAATAGCTCCCGCTCAGCAGATGGGGCGGGAGGACGGGGAAGTGCCAGCCTCGATCACGTCTCCGCCGCCGCGTCCCCGCCAGGCACAGCACCCGCCTGGGCAGGATGGCACCCGCAGGCCATGGTCACATCCCCGGTCTTGGGGACGCGGTGACATCGCTCGGGGCTGAGCTCAGCCTCAGCCTTGGGTTTCCTCGCAGTGTGGCCTCAGCTCCGTGTGGGGCATTTTGGGGCCAGCTGCAGCGCTTGCGCTTTTTTCCATCCCATTGCCTCGTGCTGGGTGACAAGTGGCTGCGGGCGGTGACAGCGCAGTGACAGCATGGGGGAGAGGAGACAGGGATGGGGATGGGGTCAGGAATGGGTATGAGGTCAGGAATAGGGATGGGGACATGGATGGGGATGGGGATGGGGATGGGGATGGGGATGGGGATGGGGATGGGGATGGGGATGGGGATGGGGA
>NW_024968975.1:9037-17222 GCF_019238085.1 Lagopus leucura
GGGGATGGGGATGGGGATGGGGATGGGGATGGGGATGGGGATGGGGACACGGATGGGGACAGGGCGATGGCCCCCTTGTGCCTCTCCCTTTGCACTTGGTTCCAGGGCCACAAGGCACCAAATCCTCTTTTCTCTCCCGCAGAATAAAACCCGCAGAGAGTTTCTTTTTTTTTTTTTTTTTTTTTTTTTTTTTTGGTTTTTCCCCCCCCCCCCCCCCACCCCAATATAAATAGAAGCGAACAACTTGGGAAGAGGAAGGGGGAAAGGCTTAAATTTAAAAGCGGTGAGAAGAGGAAGGGGAGGAGGGAGAGAGATAAAATAATAATAAAAAAAAATAATAATAAAAAAAACCTCTAGCGCGGAGAGATTTAGCTCCATCTGAAAGCTGTCAGCGCGAATAAAAAGCTTTTCTTTGAACCCTGAGTTTAATAGCGAGAGGAGAGAGAGGGAGATTGGAGCACCAGCCCCAGGGCTTAATCAGACCTTCATTTGATAAATAGAGGCAGACAGAGCCGGGCGTGTGGTTGGGTACCCCGGTCCCTGCAGAGCCCACGCGTGTCGGGCACCCACGGGTGGGCAGGGCAGGGTGCCTGCCCGGTGCCCTGCGGGCTGTGCCCGGTGCTCGGTGAGAATATGGGGCCTGCTACGTTATCGCGGGGTCAAGGATCCGCACCGAGGGATGGGGCTGAGCCTCCCCCCCCCCGCCCCACCCCCCCGCATCGCCCCGCTGCAGACTAAACAGCCGTGGGGATGGGGACGGGGGGCAGGGTGGTGGTGCTGTCCTTCCATGTCACCCCGTGGTGCCCAAGCCGATGCGTCTCTGCTGCCTGTCTGTCTGCCTGTGCCCCCCACCCCCACCCCGCGCTGCTCCCTCCTTCCCCCACCTCTCATCCTCCCCCGCGCCCACCTCTCCAGGCACCTTCCTCTTTGATCTCCGCTCTGCTTCTCATCCCCCCCAGCTTCAGCCCTCCCCCCTCGCCTTTCCCATTCTCCTTCCCTTTATCTCCCTCCTGCCTCCTGTCCCTGCTCCTGCTCCTCTCCAAAAACGCTGTCACGGGGTGGGGGTGGGCACCAAGCAGGGACATCCGAGGGTCTCCAGGTCCCTTTTCCACGCCTGGGGTACCCCTTCCCCTGGTGCTGGGGTAGCACATCCTGGAAGCTTTGGGGTGCCTCATCCTGGGGTTTTGGGGATGCTGTGCTGTGCCGTGTTATGTCATTCCATGCTGTGCCGTGCCGGGTCTGATGGGGCTGTGCAGACAGAGGCAGGGCCAGGGACTTAGCAGCTCCGTTATCTGCTGCTCGCTCATCCCCAGAAGGGATTTCTGCCTCCCCCTCTCCCACTCCACAGCGGAAATCATTTGAATATTTTAGCAGGAGGCTTACGAGGGAGAAGGCGAGCGTGGGGGAGAGGTGCTCCCCTGCCACCCTGGGGGGGCGAGATGTCCCTTGTCCCACTGAGCAAAGCAGAGAATGAGGTTTCCTGGTCCCCAAGCCAACCTCCTGCACACAGCCACTGCTGTGTGACACAGCTGTGACACAGAGCCACACGCATGTGACACAGTGCAACACACACACACACATGCACCCCACGGTCGATGCTCACGTGATGGCCAATACACCACAGGGACAGGGGCTGAGGACAGCTCTGGGGACACCAATGCCACCATCGCAACGGAGCACTGGGCAGCGTGTGGCACATCCCCAGGTTGTCCCCAATCCCCATTCTCTGTCCCCAGCGGCACAGACACGGTTTGTGGAAGAGCCCGAGGACCAGACCGTGGTGGCTGGGCAGAGGATTGTGCTGTCCTGCGTGGTGCTCAACTACTCTGGGATCGTGCAATGGACCAAGGATGGGCTGGCATTGGGCATGGGGCAGGGCCTCAAAGGTAGGTGGGGAGAGGCTGGGTCTGGGGATGGCACTGCACAAGGGCCCTCTTGGCATTGGGGATCCTGCAGATCCTGGAAAGAGGAAGGTGCCTGCAGATTCTGCAGATCCTCAATCCTCCGTGCCCCAGGATCCCTGTGTGGCTGGGGGTCCTGAATATACTGGGGTCCTTAATATATTGGGGTCCTGCTGATCCTGGGGGTCTGCTTGCATTGGAATTTTGCACAGATGGGGGTTGGCATCCTGCAAGCAGTGGGGTCCCTGCACACTGAGGACCCCTCATGCCCTGCATATGCCACACAAGCTGGACCCACATTGCCTGCCCATGCCCCACGTGGCACCGATCGAGCCCCAGCCCTGGGGAGTTTGGGTTGAAAGCAGGGCACGGAGGACAAACAGCACCCTGCAGCAAGGGATCTCTGTCCCCTCGGTGCCAACCCTGCTGTCCCCACAGCCTGGCCACGTTACCGCATCGTGGGCACGGCCGATTCAGGACAGTACAACCTGGAGATCAGCGACGCTGAGCTCTCTGACGACGCCGTCTATGAATGCCAGGCAACCGAGGCTGCGCTGCGCTCACGCCGGGCCAAACTCACCGTGCTCAGTAAGAAGCAAACCCCCCAACCCTCCCTGATCCCCTGGGTCCTCCCACCCCCCCCCCCCAAACCCCCCAGGCAGGCGCGGGAATGCTGCTGCCGCCGCCGCCGCCGCCGCTGCCGTGCTGCTCCCTCCTCTCCCTCCCACAGCCTGGCTCTGCCATTATCTTTAATGCCTTAATCTATATTCACGCCGTGGCTGAGTTACGGGACCTACGAGTGCAGTAACTTTGATTTCCCTGACTTTTGTATCTTGTTAAAAAAAAAAAAAAAAAAAAAAAAAAAAAGGAGAAGATAAGATGCCGGAGCCGCAGCGGAAATGTTGCATGAATGGGGTTTTGGGGTGGATTTCTTGCTTTTCTTATTTTATTTTTTTTTTCTTTCTTCCCCTGGCATTGAAATTCCCATTAGAAAGGAGGGTGATAAAAGGCAAGCAAGCAGGAGATGTGGCTGGGCTACTGAGCAGCACACTCTGCCCATCCCACAGCCCCCATGCAGGGACCCCCTGGCACAAAAGGTGCCCACCTTCAACCCTCCTGAGCTCAGGGGGTTCCCCTGCATCCCCTCCCCAAGACTGAGGCCAAGATGGGGAAGAGCTGGAGGGTTCCAGGTGGGGGTACACAGATAGGGGGGCCCAGGTATGGGGTCTTAACTGGGGGCCCCCATCACCACAGCTGCTACTCCTCCCATTGCTGCCCATCCTATAGCCACACAGCTCCACCAGACACCCAGTTCCTATTTGCATCATTGCAGCCAGCTCCCCATGGTTGTTTGCAAACAGTCAGGCCCTTTCAAGCGCATCCATCACTGCAAGCACGGTACAAACCCACTCCCCCCAAGCTCCCCAGTTCCCTTTTTGGCACCCTCGCTTTTCCCCAGGAGCCAACCCTAAGAAAGAAGGGTTTCCAATCCCCACCCCGTGGGAAGGTCTCCGATGTCCCTGCCTGCATCTCATCCCCTGTCCCTTCTGCAGTCCCCCCCGAGGACCCCACCATCGACGGAGCCCCCGAGATCCTGCTGCGTGCAGGGACCCCCTACAACCTGACGTGCCGGGCACGCAGCGCCAAACCCGCTGCCACCATCATCTGGTACCGCGATGGGCTGCAGCAGGACGGAGCCGTCACCACCACGGTACTGCCAGCCCCTCGGCCCCACTGCATCCCCACATGGAGCTGGAGCTGATTGGGATTGTCCCCTTGTCACTGACAGGAGGTGCTGGCTGATGGCAAGAGGGAGACGACCACCAGCCTGCTGGCCATCAACCCCACCGACCTGGACATCGGACGCGTCTTCTCCTGCCGCAGCACCAACGATGCCATCCCTGCTGGGAAGGAAACCTTTGTCAAGCTCAACGTGCATCGTGAGTCTGCCGCGGGCACGGAGGGGATGAGGCCGGGTGGTTACGCGGGTGGCACTGGGGCAGAGCTAAGAGCTGTTGTGGGGTATCATGGGGATCCCAGCCCCGTGGTGGGGATGCTCACCGCGCTGCAGGCGGGGCTGGGCAGGCACTGCATGGTGAACAACGACCTCCAGTGGAGGCTGTGGGAAGGTACTGCCCAGCCGAGCCAGTGTGCTGGGGATGCAGGGTGCTGACATCTATGTAGGGCTGGGTACCCAAATGTATGGGAGATAATGGGTACCCAGTTATGACTTGGGGATGCTGGGTGCCTACATAAATCGGGGATGCTGAATGACTGCATCTAGAAGGGATGCTGGACACCCAGATCTAGCATGGATGATGGGTAAACACATCAGACAGGGATGCTGGACGCCTGTCTGGGCAGGGTTGCTGTGTACATGGCAGTTTTGGGGCTCTCCCTTCCCACTGTGCCATGCAGTGTTGGGCTGGGGGATTCTCCCCTTGCTCCTTCCCTCTGCCATGCTGAGCCCTCTTCAGCTCTCACAGTGGCTGCGCCCACCTTCCTGCAGATCCCCCGACTGTCACCCTGTCCATCCAGCCGCAGACAGTGCAGGAGGGCGAGCGGGTTGTGTTCACCTGCATGGCCACCGCCAACCCTGAGATCAAAGGCTACAGGTGAGGGCAAACCTGCAGGGGCTCACCCCGACCTCCAGGTGAGGTTGGAGGCTCCTGACCACATTCTGCCCCCCCTCAGGTGGGCCAAGGGGGGAGTGATCATTGAGGATGCCAAGGAGAACAGGTACGACACGCAGGTGGACTACACCTTCTTCACTGAGCCCGTCTCCTGTGAGGTGCACAACGACATTGGCAGCACCAACGTCAGCACGCTGGTGGATGTGCACTGTGAGTGAAGCAGCCCCCTCTGACCCCCCTGGATGTCGCCCACCCTCCCCTCACCCTCTGTCTCTCCCCAGTTGCCCCTCGCATCATGGTGGCCCCCAAACCCACCGTCACTGACATCGGCTCCGATGTGACGCTGACCTGCATGTGGTCCGGCAACCCCCCGCTGACCCTCACCTGGACCAAGAAGGAGTCCAACATGGTAGGGCCGAGCCAGGGGGGGGCTCGAAGAGGGGCCATGCCCCCTTCTAGCCCCTGTGACCCCCACATGTTCCCACCCAGGTGCTGAGCAACAGCAACCAGCTGTACCTGAAGTCGGTGACACAGGCGGATGCAGGGCAGTACATCTGCAAAGCCATCGTGCCCCGCATTGGCGTGGGCGAGCGTGAGGTCACTCTCTATGTCAATGGTGAGCAGGCAGCACAGAGCCTTGTGCCACCCAGTGTCTTCTCGGTGCCTCTAGGTCTCAGCAAGACCCCCCTTGTGCCTCCCACAGGGCCCCCCATCATCTCCAGTGAGGTGGTGCAGTACGCAGCACGCGGAGACCGTGGCAAAGTGGAGTGCTTCATTGGCAGCACGCCACCCCCAGACCGCATCGTGAGTGGCGCCTTGGGGGCACACGGGGCATAGGGGACATCCCCTGGGGTGGCACTGATGGCAGCCTCCCCTGCCAGGCCTGGGCTTGGAAGGAGAACATTTTGGAGGCAGGGACGCTGGAGCGCTACACGGTGGAGAGGACCACGATGGGCAGCGGGGTGCTGTCCACCCTCACCATCAACAATGTGATGGAGGCCGACTTCCAGACCCATTACAACTGCACCGCCTGGAACAGCTTCGGACCAGGCACCGCCATCATCCAGCTGGAGGAGAAAGGTCCCCGCACCATCGCCAGCACCCACCTCTAATCCCCAGTGCCCCAGCTAACCACCCATCTCCTCATCCCCTGCAGAGGTCCTGCCTGTGGGCATCATCGCCGGGGCCACCATTGGGGCCAGCATCCTCGTCATCAGCTTCCTCGTGGCACTCGCCTGCTTCCTCTACCGGCGTCGGAAAGGAAGTGAGTGGGGTTGGGGGGTTGCAGATGTGGATGGGGCTGCAGATGGGGGCAGGGATGTTGTCCGTGCTGAGACCACTGCTGTCCCTAGGTCGGAAGGATGTCACCCTGCGCAAGCTGGACATCAAGGTGGAGACGGTGAACAGGGAACCGCTGACATTGCATGCTGACAGGGAGGAGGATACAGCCAGCGTCTCCACTGCCACCCGTGTCATGAAGGCCATCTACTCGGTAAGGGATGGCTCACCCCAGGGTCGTCGTGCTGGGAGCACAGCTGGTGGCACTGGGGAGGAAACAGCCCGTCTCTCTCTGTTTCTCCTGCAGTCGTTCAAGGATGACGTGGACTTGAAGCAGGACCTGCGCTGTGACACCATCGACACCCGCGAGGAGTACGAGCTGAAGGTCTGGGCTTGGATGTGGGAGCGAGGGATGGAGCTGGAATGGGGTGGGATGAGGATAGGGTGGGATGGGATGGGGATGGGATGGGTATGGAATGAGATAGAGCTGTGGGCAAGGACAGAGACGTCTTGGAGATGGGGAACAAGGACAGGGAAGCGGATGGAAACATGGATGGGATGGGGAAGAGGAAAGCTCTGTCTTGTGCTGGCTGTGTGCAGGATGCTCGGAGGAGGGCAGGGCCCAGCTCCTCACCCTTCCCAGCCCAGCTGTGCACATCACCCCCCCTCCCTTTCCCACAGGACCCAACCAATGGCTACTACAACGTTCGTGCCCATGAGGACCGCCCGGCCTCCCGCACTGTGCTCTATGCTGATTACCGTGCTCCAGGACCGGCCCGTTACGACGCACGCCCGCCCTCACGCCTGTCCCACTCCAGTGGCTACGCACAGCTCAACACCTACAGCCGTGGCCCTGCATCTGAGTACAGCGCAGAGGCAGCAGCGAGCACTGGGGCCCCTCCAGGCACAGCAGGTGGTGAAACAGCCAGCCAGCTCTCCTATGAGAACTACGGGGGGCACGCTGCCTTCCCAGCCGGCGGTGGCTACGGGGGGTACCGGCTGGGCTACGGGCAGCCCACCAGCCTGGAGAGGGCACCCTACGATGCCTACGACCCCATGGGCAAATACGCCAGTGCCACCCGCTTCTCCTACACCTCCCAGCACTCGGACTACGGGCAGCGCTTCCAGCAGCGGATGCAGACACACGTTTAGGGTGGGCGGAGGGTGGTGGGTGATGGGGTCTTGGTGACCGTCCCCTGATATTCAGGGGCACATCATGACCCCCTCACTCCACTCCTGCTTGTGCTGGGTCCCTTCTCTTCGAGCTTCCACTCCCCACTGGGATATTGGTCGTCTTTGCGGTACCTTCCCAAAGGAATCTGGGGTGTCCTCCTCTGCTGGACCCCCCAGACTCCTCCCTGCCTCAGCTGGGGGGACCCTGGAGCCCTCCAAATGGGGGCATGGCCCCACCAGCACCGCCCGTCGTATGGCACATGGGAGATGCTCTGTGTGCATATACATCAGTATGCACACAGAGGTGCTGTGCCTGGCTTCTGTTTTCTCCCTAAAACGCCCCATCCCAACCTGTTGCCATTCCCTGTGCCTTGACTCTGGGGACACCCCATGCTCAGGGTTGGCTCCCTTCCGTCCATCTGTCCGTCCATCTCGGTACAGCGAGCTCAGCGGAGCCCCCATACGCACAGCCACAGCCATGGGACGGGAGCCCTCTGTGAATGTATATACAGGTGTATTGGAGAGCAGGGCTGGGCTCACCCCTGGAGAGGGGTTTTTGGTCCCCAGATGGGCACTGGGGTCAGCGGGGACCTCGATTCTACTCAGAGCAAGGATTGAGGCTGCAGATGAGTGTGGTGGTAACAATATGAGTGTGGAGGCACAGTGCTGGGATGGGGGTGCATCCCTGTGAACCCTTGCGATTAGGTACGAAGCTCCCTCACCACATGCCTGGCTCTGGCAAAGGGAGGGGGCGAGCTCGGTGGCCCCTGTCCTGCAGAACTTCCATCTCCTCCTCCTCCTCCTCCTTCTCCTTCTTCTCCTCCTCCTCGCTGCCCCGTGGCACGCAGGTACGATATGGCCGCAGGACGGTTTGGGAAGGGGCACGGCTGGGGGTCCCCTACCCCTCCTGTCCCCACTGGGTTTAACCATGACCCCAAAGGTACTGTCAGGACGGTGCTGAGCCCAACCCAGCCTGAGCCCCCACCCCGGCTGGACCACGTGCCATTTCTCGCAATGGTGCCTGATGTAACCCTGGCTGTCGCCCCAAATGCTGCACCCCACTATAGCAATAGCACCCCGGCAGCATCCCACCCCGAAGCCAAGCTGAAGCTTTAAACACTCCCCAGGGTGGGGGAGTGGGAACAGGACTCCCCCCCCCCCTTCCTATGAGACGTGAAGATCGGAAGAGCGTCTCATAGG
>NW_024968976.1:0-1257 GCF_019238085.1 Lagopus leucura
GGTTACTGGGAGCAACTGGGAAAGGCTGGGGGGGCCACTGGGGGCAACTGGGAGGGGCTGAGGGGCAACTGGGGGCAACTGGGGGGTGTTACTGGCCTTACTGGTGTTCCTGGTCCATACTGGTGTGTTACTAGTTCTTACTGGCCCATACTGGTCCATACTGGTGTTCCTGGTCCTTACTGCTCCTTACTGATGTGTTTGTGGTCCATACTGGTCCATACTGGTCTATACTGATTCTTACTGGTCCATACTGGTCCATACTGATCCTTACTGGTGTTCTTGGTGTTTCTGCTCCTTACTGGTCTATACTGGTCCATACTGGTCCTTACTGGTCCTTACTGGTGTTCCTGGTCCTTACTGGTTCTTACTGGTCCATACTGATTCTTACTGGTCCATACTGGTCCATACTGGTCTTTACTGGTCCCTACTGGTCCATACTGGTGTTCCTGGTCCTTACTGGTCCATACTGGTCCATACCGCTCCTTACTGCTCCTTACTGGGGTGTTTCTGCTCTTTACTGCTCCTTACTGGTCCCTACTGGCCCATACTGGTGCTTACTGGTCCATACTGGTCCCTACTGGTCCATACTGGTGTTCCTGGTCCTTACTGGTCCATACTGGTGTTGCTGGTCCTTACTGGTCCTTACTGGTTCATATTGGTCCTTACTGCTCCTTACTGGTCCTTACTGGTCCCTACTGGTCCTTACTGGTCCCTACTGGTCTTTACTGGGCCATACTGGTCCATACTGGTCCATACTGGTCCTTACTGCTCCTTACTGGTCCATACTGGTCCTTACTGTTCCTTACTGCTCCTTACTGGTCCCTACTGGTCCTTATTGGGCCATACTGGGCCATACTGGGCCATACTGGTCCATACTGGTCCTTACTGCTCCTTACTGGTCCATACTGGTCCTTACTGTTCCTTACTGTTCCTTACTGGTCCCTACTGATCCTTATTGGGCCATACTGGGCCATACTGGGCCATACTGGTCCTTACTGCTCCTTACTGCTCCTTACTCGTCCCTACTGGTCCCTACTGGTCCATACTGGTGTTCCTGCTCCTTACTGCTCCTTACTGCTCCTTACTGCTCCTTACTGGTCCCTACTGGTCCTTACTGGTCCCTACTGGTGTTGCTGTTCCCTGCAGCGCCGCCAGCAGCAGCTGCCAGAGCCCGGTCCACCTGTGGGACGCCTACGACGGCCGCGTCAGGGGAAGCTTCCGGGCCCACAACCACCTGGTGAGGGGGGGCTGCCCCAC
>NW_024968977.1:0-562 GCF_019238085.1 Lagopus leucura
CTGAGGTTGAGGTGGGGGTTGGGGGCTGGGGGGGTTGAGATGGGGGTCGGCTGGGGGCTCAACTGGGGGCAGCTGGGGGGCAGAGCAGCGGGGTGGGAGCAGCTGGGAACCAATCAGAGCGGGGCGGATCAGGTCGGGTTGGACCGGATTGGATCGGATTGGATCAGATTGGATTGGATTGGATCGGATTGGATCAGATTGGATTGGATTGGATTGGATCGGATCGGATTGGATCAGATTGGATTGGATTGGATCGGATTGGATTGGATTGGATTGGATCAGATTGGATCAGATTGGATCAGATTGGATCAGATCGGACCAGATTGGATTGGATTGGATCAGATTGGATCAGATTGGATCGGATTGGACTGGATCAGATTGGACCGGATTGGATTGGATTGGATTGAATTGGACCAGATCGGATCAGATTGGGTCAGATCAGATTGGATTGGATTGGATCAAACTGGAAAGGATCAGATCAAATGGGATTGGGTCAGATCAGATTGGATCAGATGGGATTGGATCAGATTGGATCGGATTGGACCGGATTGGATCAGATTGG
>NW_024968977.1:572-2788 GCF_019238085.1 Lagopus leucura
AGATCAGATCGAATTGGGTCGGATCGGATTGGATTGGATCAGATTGGGTCGGATTGGATCAGATCAGATCAGATTGGGTCAGATCGGATTGGACTGGATTGGACTGGAAAGGATCAGATTGGATCAGATTGGATTGGATCAGATCAGATCAGATTGGATTGGATTGGATCGGACTGGAAGGGATCAGATTGGATCAGATGGGATTGGATCAGATTGGGTCGGATTGGATCAAATCGGTTTGGGTCGAGATCAGGTGGGAACAGATGAAACCGGACCTGATTGGATCGGATCAGATTGGACTGGATCAGATTGGATTGGATTGGATGGGGTGAGGGCAGCGGGATCGGCTCTGCTCGGCTCAGGTGGGATCGGGTCGGGTCGGATGGGATCAGCTCAGATCGGGTCGGATCAGAACAGCTGGGATCAGCTCCGCTTGGATCCAATCAGAGCGGGTCAGCTCGGGGGATCAGCTCTGATCCGACTGGATCGAGTCAGGCTGGATCAGATGGGATCGGCTCTGTGGGTCGGATCAGGTTGGATCAGATGGGATCGACTGCTGGAATCGGATCGGGTTGGATCAGATGGGATCAGATGGGATCGGCTCTGCTGGAATCGGACTGGGTTGGATCAGATGGGATCCACTCTGCTGGATCAGACTGGGTTGGATCGGGTTGGATCAGATGGGATCGACTCTGCTGGAATCGGATCGGGTTGGATCAGATGGGATCAGCTCTGCTGGAATCAGACCGGGTCAGATCGGGTTGGATCAGATGGGATCGGCTCCACTCGGATCAGGTGGGACGGGGTCAGCTCCGCTTGGACTGGGTCGGGTCGAACCAGGTCAGGTTGGATGGGATCAACTCCACTGGGATCAGACTGGGTCAGCTCAGACGGGACCGGATCCACTTGGATCGGGTCAGATTGGGTCAGACGGGATCAGCTGAGCTCAGGTTGGATCGGGTCGGATCGGGTCAGCTCAGATGGGACCGGATCCACTTGGATCGGGTCAGATCAGATCGGGTCAGACTGGATCCGCTCGGATCGGGTCAGCTGGGATCAGTTCCATTCAGATGGGGTCAGCTGGGATCCGCTCTGCTCTTCTCAGCCCGGATTGGATCCAACTGGACCGGGTCAGCTCAGCTGGGATCTGCTCAGATGAGTTTGGTGCAGCTCAGCTCAGCGGGGATCAGTTGGGATCGGATCAGGTGGGATCGGATCAGGTGGGATCGGGTCGCAGCAGCTCAGCTCAGCTCAGCACAGATCGGGTTGGGTTGGAGCAGATGGGGTTGGATCGGATCAGATTGGACCAGACCGGATCAGATCGGATCAGATCAGATGGGATTGAATCAGCTGGGATCGGCTCAGCCCAGTTCAGATGGGATCAGCTCAGATGGGATCAGCTGAGTTCAGATTGGATCAGACGGGCTCAGCTCCAATTGGATCAGATCGGATGGGATCGGATCAGCTGGGATCGGCTCAGCCCAGTTCAGACGGGATCAGCTCAGATGGGATCAGCTCAGATGGGATCGGATCGGATGGGATCGGATCAGCTGGGATCGGCTCAGCCCAATTCAGACGGGATCAGCTCAGATGGGATCAGCTGGGATCGGCTGAGCTCAGATGGGATCAGTTGGGATCGGCTGAGCTCACCCAGAACCCGGCAGCGCAGCTCCAATGGACGGAACCGAGGCGGCTCAGCCCCGACAGCCCGGCCCGGCTCTCTGGATCACCCGGCCCGGATCAACCGCGATGGAGCGGCTCCCCCCGAACCGGCACCGGCCCGGCACCGCTCCGGATCCCCAGCTCCCGGCTCCTCCCGGCACAGCCCCACCCGGCTCAGCACGGTTCGGCTCGGCTCCCCTCGGCACAGCCCGGCCCGGTTCGGCCCGGTTCGGCTCGGATCCCCCCAGCACAGCTCAGCACGCTTTGGATCAGCTTCCCGCGGCGCAGCCCGGCTCGGCTCCCCCAGGCGCGGCCCGGTTCGGTTCGGCTCGGTTCGGCTCGGCTGAGGTCGCCCCGGCACAGCCCCACCCGACCCGGCTCGGCTCGGCTCGGCTCGGCACAGCTCGGCTCCTCCCGGCACGGCCCCACCCGGCTCAGCCCGGTTCGGTTCGGCCCGAGCACCCCCGGCCCGATTCGGCCCGGTTCGGCTCCTCCCAGCACAGCACAGCCCCACCCGGCCCGGATCGGAATGGTTCGGAGCGGATCGGAGCGAA
>NW_024968978.1:0-1614 GCF_019238085.1 Lagopus leucura
GTCCCCACCACCTCCAGGTGACACCGCTGTCCCCTCCCATGATGCTCCTCGTTCCCCACTGCCACCCCATGTCCCCAGGGTCACCCAGTGTCACCCAGTGCCACCCAATGTCCCCAGCACCCGTCTCTCATCGTCACCCAGTGCCACTCAGTGCCCATCCCTCATTGCTCCCTACTGCCACCCAGTGTCACCCGGTGTCCCCAGTAATCCCAGTACTCAACCCTTGGGGCCACCCAGTGTCACCCAGTGTCCCCCGTGCCCACCTGTCATTGTCACCCAGTGTCACCAGTGCCACCCAGTGTCCCCACTGCCCATCTCTCATTGCTCCCCACTGTCGCCCAGTGTCCCCAGTGCCACCCAGTGCCACCCAGAGCCACTCAGTGCCACCCAGTGCCCATCTCTCATTGTCACCCAGTGCCCCCAGTGCCACCCAGAGCCACTCAGTGCCCATCTCTCACTGCTACCCAGTGCCAGTGTCACCAGTGCCACCCAGAGCCACCAGTGCCACCCAGTGTCCCCAGTGCCCATCTCTCATTGCCACCCAGAGCCACCCAGTGCCCATCTCTCATTGCCACCCAGTGCCACCCAGTGCCCATCTCTCATTGCTCCCTACTGCCACCCAGTGTCACCCAGTGTCCCCTGTGCCCATCTCTCATTGTCACCCAGTGTCCCCCCGGTGTCCCCAGTAATCCCAGTACTCAACCCTTGGGGCCACCCAGTGCCCCCCAGAGCCACTCAGTGCCCACCTCTCATTGTCACCCACTGCCCCCAGTGCCACCCAGTGTCCCCAGCACTCACGCCTCATTGCCACCCAGTGTCCCCAGTGTCCGTAATGCCACCCAGTGCCCATCTCTCATTGCTCCCTACTGTCACCCAGTGTCCCCAGTGTCCCCAGTAATCCCAGTACTCAAACCCTTGGGGCCACCCAGTGCCACCCAGTGTCCCCCGTGCCCATCTCTCATTGTCACCCACTGCCCCCAGTGCCACCCAGTGTCCCCAGCACTCACGTCTCATTGCCACCCAGTGTCCCCAGTGCCACCCAGAGCCACTCAGTGCCACTCAGTGCCCATCTCTCATTGCTCCCCACTGTCTCCCAGTGTCCCCAGTGCCCCCAGTGCCACCCTGTGCCCATCTGTCACTGCTACCCAGTGCCACCCAGTGTCCCCAGTGCCACCCAGAGCCACTCAGTGCCCATCTCTCATTGCTCTCTACTGCCACCCAGTGCCACCCAGTGTCCCCCGTGCCCATCTCTCATTGTCACCCAGTGCCCCCAGTGCCCCCAGTGCCACCCAGAGCCACTCAGTGCCCATATCTCATTGCTCCCCACTGTCGCCCAGTGTCACCCAGTGTCCCCAGTAATCCCAGTACTCAACCCTTGGGGCCACCCAGTGCCACCCAGTGTCCCCAGCACTCATGTCTCATTGCCACCCAGTGCCACCCAGTGCCCCCAGTGCCACCCAGAGCCACCCTGTGCCCATCTCTCACTGCTACCCAGTGCCACCCAGTGCCCCCAGTGCCACTCAGAGCCACTCAGTGCCCATCTCTCATTGCTCCCCACTGTCTCCCAGTGTCCCCAGTGCCCACCTCCCATTGTCACCCTGTGCCCCCGCTCCC
>NW_024968980.1:0-5665 GCF_019238085.1 Lagopus leucura
TAGCGGGGCCGCATCCATCTCAATTAATAAAAAACGCGGAAAACACGCAGCTGTTGCGCAGACTGCCTCAGTCCCAATCGGAGCTCAGGGCACCGCCAGGCATGGCGGGTGCCGTTCCTGGACGCGGGGCACGAGGGCTGGCCCTCAGCCGTCCCGAGCGACGTTCCCTCGCGCCCTGCCGCTGTCACCACAGAGCCAGACTCGGCACGGCCCTCTGCTCCCTGGGAGGAGCCGCGGCCTCCACGAGGCTTCCCCTGGGCCTGCTCAGCTCTGGGCCGAACAAACCCGGGGATCTACAACGATCCTTCGCCTTCCTGACCTTTCACAGCCCTCCTCTGGGCCCTTGCTCGTGGTTTTGTTTTACACAGCGGTGCCCAGAACCACATACAGCGATCGAGGTGAGGATGCACCAGCACAGTGGAGTGGGACAGCAGCACTGAAAGCATTTGCATTATTCCTGTCATTCCTTTCACTTGTTTCATCACCGCCTCTATTCTCCAGCACTTCTGTACATTTCAAAGAAGAAATTTACCAATGGAAGCATGAACTTGCCAAAAACAAAGAAAAAAAAAAAAAAAAAAAAAACAACCAAAATGTTTCTGAACAGATCACATGGTGCTGCAGCCTGCAATTGCAGAGACTGTAGGTTGTAACAGCCACAGTTGCTCTTCCTCTGCCTTCAATTCCTATTCTTCAACTACAACTCAGTAGCAGTTTTTCAGAGAAGGCTTTGAAAACATGAACACTGAAGGATATTCCATGTGGGTAAATCAGTGCACGAACTGTTGTGCATCCCAATTGAAGAAAATGAAAACATCCAGAAACTTAAATGAAAAAATAATCACAAATATGAGTGCCAACACTGATGTATTACACTGACAGTTTATTTTTTAAGTAAAATTACTTCCGGTTTACTGAGGCAGAAGTTTTCCACAACCTCTAAATCCCCATGGACCGTTTATCCAGGAGTGCTAAAAGACAATCAGGAACAGAACCAGAACAGTAATGACAATCAGAGCTGCGGTCTTACACATACAAGCAGTTCACCCTCACACTGCAACAGACAGTAAGCATCCCCACATAGCTTGAGAAATAGGTACTGCCCCTGAATATGGGTAATACTGACAGACAGACTTTGAAGTCTGGGATCATCCTGTTGTCTGAGGCCTATTTTTTTCTTAAAGTACAGTCAGGAGATTGTGAATCAAATCACATCCAGTCAAATAAAATCACCGCAATAGTAGAGTTCACAATTTGGTAGCAGTACTGACTGTAAGGAAATAAAACTGATTAAAACATACCTAGAGCTCAGAAAGACAATTTTCCCCAAGTATAACAAAATTACCATTCATTTTGTAACAAGAGTCAGCTTGTAAGTAACATATCATAGCAATACATGTTTCTTTTACTTGCTATATGTCCAGTTCTGTACAAAGAAGCGTTGCATTGTGGCATGTTTCACGCTTTGAGCTTTACTCTCGCTCTCTCCCCTCAGTTATTAGAGCAAATAATAATCAGAGGGTCTTAAAGGAAAAGAATCCTGCATGCGGACAGTGAGGCTTGATACTAGAAGCCATAAGAGCCTTTCACATCCAGAAAGAAATACTGATAAGCACTGAAACATGGTTCTGGTTGTAGTGTTCACACCACAGTTGTCTGAAGGTGTAAGTACCAACTTAATACTAGGTCAAAGGTCTTAAACAAAAATCATTTTGTATGTGACATCAAATCATCTCACCCAAAGGTATTCACATCTCTAGTAAGTTCCACACGCAAATTGTATGTCACTATAGTGCATGTCAAAGTTATTCAAAAGTCACTCCTGTATTAGGATGAACTTCCAGCAATTCCCAATCAAAGCTACAAGGAAATACACAGTGTTTTTTTTTTCCCCCCAAGTAAAACAACCCTTGTTTCACAAATAGAGAACACACGCATGCATCATGGTATAAAATCATCAAGAAGATAGATGCAAAATGCTACAGAGATTCAACTTTTGGGAGAGGTGATGTCTTTCTTGTTAGGAAATGAATTCAAGATGATTCGTGGTCACTAAAATATTTCTTACGAAAGGTTAAAAATTCCATTAAAATAAAAGCGAACATGCATCGTTAACCAAAAGAAAAAAAATACTGCTAAGACTAGGAAAACTTCTCTGCAATACCAAAACACAGCCAAGCTTAACATGCATGCTTAGTCAATTCCTTAGTCTGCTATTACCTGCCTTCAAACTCAAGTACTGTATTAGTCAAGGTTGTACTCCATCGCACTGCAAAGTCAAAAGAGAGTCCCAGAGATTCCAACTGCAACACCATGAAAAGCGCAACAATAGCAGCAGAGTAGGGAGGTCCAAGGCTACAAGAAGTGAAGATGTGCTCAAACGCAACAGCCACAGAAATAAAAGAAGCTGCTTACTTTCAGAAGGCCTCAGATAAACAGGAATCTTCAGAGAGACATCCCTGCATCCACTGCAACCCTTAAGTGAGGTCTGGGAAGGGGTGGATCCTGGCTCAACCCCTTCCAATCACCTCAACCCCTTCCAATCACTCAGGTGCATGCAATGAACTCCCCCAGTTTGGCCCTGCCTTCCTACCAGGTGCTCAATCACTGTTTCAAGCCCTGACTTAGCATTTCCACTACACTCCAGGCCTTTACAGAGTGAACCAATGACTGAGCAGGTTAAAGGTAAGCCCCTTCCATTACTGTGACCCAGTACACTGCAACGCTTGTACAATTTGCCAGTTGAAACGTTAACTGACAAAATAGGAGACGACTGATGTTTGGTTCCTGGTTGAAGTTCGTGTTCCTTTGTGGGCCAGTACTCGATGGCTCTCCTGGAGTCACATAGTTGCTTGGAACAGGGAAGATTTGGCTCGTGTTTCATCAAGTCCCATACAGTCAACCACTGGGTGTCATGCTGATCTCACAGTGACACTGGAGCACCTTGATGCCACATTACTCCTCTCAGTGATCCTGTAGACTCAAAGAGACTCATGGGGAGTAGTATAGATGTTTCAGAAGTTCAAGAAGGTGTAGGTCCACCCTCCATGGGAAGATGCAGGCTGTGTTCCCGTCCTTGGTCAACACTATGGCTGCACTGGGGCATGTCCCAACTGTCTGCACCATACCCTTTGGCCTGATATCTGAGACTGCAAAACTGTATCAGGTACCAAGGAGGGAGTTCTGATTTGCCACAGGGACACTACTAAAGTCCCCTCAGTGATGAAAACCGGTGTGTTGACCACAACGTCTGCAGGCTGTGTACCCATTACCAGGGGGAATACTGATTTCCCACTTCCCAATAATCTTTGCCCAGGTACAAGTAAGCCACACCACTTTGGTCCTACTTGCACCTTCCAAGGCCATTCTGTTCTATGGGTACTGGTTCTAGGTTCTCAGGGGCAGGGAGCGGAAGATTTATTTTAATTGCCAGTCTGGGGTCTTAGCTAATTATCAGTGCCTGTAATTTGGACCCTAAACGGGGAGGCTCATATGGTCTGTAGAATCTTCAGGGCACTTGGGTCTGCCATCTCTAAGCCTCTCATTCAGGTCCCACAGGGTAAAGTCTCTCTGGCCACCCCCACAGGGACTGAAAGTTCTGTCTTCAGGGCAGACTTAAGAATACCATTACGGTGCTCAATAGGACCTGCCCCCATTGGATTATATGGCAGGTGGAATCACAATTCAAGGTTGTTTTCTTCTGCCCAGACTTGTGCCACTGTGCCAGGGAAATGAGTCCCTCGGTTGCTCTCGATGACTTGAAGTGTCCTGAAGACAGCAATCAACTTGGTCAGTGACTTGATGGTATATGCCTGGATCGCTCCTGGTCCTGGATAGGCCTGTGTTAGCCCACTTGCAGTGCCAATGCAGGTCAGGTCATGTCTAGTTCCCCTCAGACCAAGGGAACGGCCCAGAGTAGCAGACCTGCCACTGCTGAAGAGGACTGTATCCTCTAGCAAGATAAGCTATTGTTTCGGGCAATGTTCTTGGTCTCATCTTGGAGTAAGCATCACAGCCTTGGCATGCCCAGACGATATCAGACAGTTAGTTGTGTGGGCAGACCCCATGCTTTAGCAGCTGCCCACATTCTCTGTTGTCTGGCACGCCGAAGCTTCTGACATAACCAGTGGGCAGTGTTCTTGGATGGTGAATCCTCAATCCACTAGACTTGAGCCAGGCATTTCAGAGTCATTCATACACTAGGATGAATGTCCAGCAATTTACAATCAAAATGACAAGGAAATACACTGTGCTTTCTCCAAGTAAACCAAGCAAATGCTCTTTCTGCACGTCTCCAAACTTCCAATGGCTTACACAGTATAATATGAAGATGTTGAGCTCAAGCCCTCTCAGGAAACACAGTTAACTAGCTACTGAAAGAAGCTCTAAAACATTTAGAAGAAGAGCAGCAACATGACCAACATCACTGCAGAGACACGAGGTGAATCCCATACAACTAGTTAGACTATCAGCAGTTCCCAAGGAAAAAAAAAAAATAGAGTAGCTGGATTAGGACTAAGCAGTGCATGTGCACAGACAATCTGAACCCTAGTAAACGACTATCATGAGCATAAACATAAGAAATGTGAAGAAATTACTTGGATCACTGAGATTTCCTATCTATTAAAACCAAACTAGACAATTCTTCTATTCCCAGCCCTATCAAGTAAAACACATTGTAAAAGGAAAAGGATAAAGATCAAAATGAAACCAATAAAATATTTCTTATTGGCATGTGATCCATGTCCACTGCATGCATGCCTCAGGAGCTGCCAATATACCTAAAGATTCAATGAGATTTACCGTTTACTCCAATTGAGGAGCATTACGATGTTTATCCTATAAAATTATGAATATCCATTTTGCAGTGGAATGGTTCTAACTGCATGAGATTCCAGTAGGAAAATAAACAGAAGTGAGAGAGGCCTATTCAAGAGGCCAGCAGATTTGACATGGAATGAGACAAAAGGACCCAACAGAAATCATTATTTCTGGAGCCTAAAGGAACCCAATGCAACACTAGCATCAGAGATGCACATCAAAATGCTTTTCACAACAGGGAACTCTCTTTCCAAGAAGCTTTGAAATGCAGAACAATCAAGTCCTAGAAGAAATATAGAGAGATGTTTTTGAAGATGAGAACATAAGCAACGCAAGAATGAACCCAGAATAACTGTAACTAGGTTTTTTTTTTATATGATTTTTACATGTTCCTACTCCTTAAAGGTATATTCACAAAGCAGTCTGGAAAGAACCTTAGAGCTCATGTAGCTACAGTCGCCCGGCCACGTGCAGAACGCCTCCCACTGGGCCAGGCGACTCCATGCCACACCCAGCCCAGCCCTGAGCACTGCCAGGGATTGGCCATCCACAGCTCCACTGGGCAGCCTGTGCCAGAGCCTCAGCATCTCCAGAGGAAAGAAGTTCTTCCAAACACCCAACCTAAATCAATTATCTTTGTCCTATCACTTTGCTCATGATAAAGTGCCTCTCTCTAGCCTTCTCAGGCTGAACAGGCTTCCCAAGCATGAACCAAACAAGAGTCTTGATGCCACAAAGCCATGGAGCGTGGCATCACCGGGCAACGGACTGTGACCTCACAGGCCTCCGCTGCTCACAGTGGGCCGCAGCAGAGCCTGGCCCAGTCGAGCTCGTTCCTGGTGTC
>NW_024968981.1:0-1197 GCF_019238085.1 Lagopus leucura
AAGAGCCTTTTTGTGCTTTGGGTCTGATGCTTGCCTGGACTTTAATAGTCTCTCATTCAGTCAGTCAGGCACTCAGCTAAACACAGTGATTTTCAAAGCTTTGTGTGGGCACATATGAAGCTGCCAGCTGGAAGCTCTCTCAGACACTGAACAGTGACAGAGGCCAACTTGTGGCATCCAATCTGCAGACTGTATGATCTGGGAGAGCAGTGCAAAGAAGAGTGGTCAGCTGTGTCCGAAAGCTGAGTGTGGAGCCAAGTACAGGTACAGCACTGGAGTATGAGGCCATTTAAAGGTAAAATATTTCTTTCAAAAATAGGGGAGAACTGATGTGCAACAGTGTTCTTCTGTTCTAAGTCAGCAGAGGCAGATTGCACTCTGTTTATGGAACTGCAGCATTACTTAGGCACTGTTTCAGTAATCCTATTTACTAGACGTTTACGCCTAGCGTGGCATAAAAATAAACATTGCACTGCCATGCTTCCCTGCTAAAACTCAGTCATCCTTACCATCCCAACTCCTAACTAATCAAAAGATCAGTGCTGCTAACTTTACCAGTACAAAATAGTCCTTAAGAAGTAAGGGCGACTCTCCTTACCTTTCTCTTTCCCAAGAAATCTGCTTCCAGTTATGCTTGAAATGAAGCCCTCATTTAAAAGTATATGGATGAATGCATCAAATTTTGAATGAGGCCCAAGCTGTAAGCTTGGTTGGTGGAATTCTTATGGGAAGGAGTTCGCAGGTTACTGATAGGAGAAGGGTAGGGACAAACACATTCCTGACATAGAGCAGTGCTCATTTCTGAAGGCAAATTGACTTCTAAATACAGCTAATTAAGAAATTCAGCACTTTTTAATAGTACAAGTCAGAAAAGTGTTTCTGTACTAACTTGCCATTGCCATTAGACGCATGGCTTTTATGAGGCAATAGAAATACTTGTTTACCTCTAGTTGAGAAAAAAAAAAAAAAAAAGAGCAACATGCATGCTTTGCTGGAGTAAGAAATAATTATATTTTGCAGTTGAAGCTTGTGGGATTTTTTTCTTTTTAAAACCCTCTACAGTCTGTTTTAAAAACAATGTAGAAATCAGGTCTTCCCAGCATGGTTTGGCAGCTTGAAAGAAGAATTAATCCTGTATGTATAAAAGAAGAGGTGATGTCACACTGCAGTTTTAGCAGGATAAAGCTGTGAGGGGTT
>NW_024968982.1:0-465 GCF_019238085.1 Lagopus leucura
GATTTATGGAGGCACATATGGGGGCAATGTGTGGGGGCAGCTATGGGGCAATGTATGGGGCAGCTATGGGGCGATGTGTGGGGCAGCTATGGGGCAATTTATGGGGCAGCTATGGGGTGATGTGTGGGGCAGATACGGAGCGATGTGTGGGGCAGCTATGGGGGGCAGCTATGGGGCGATGTTTGGGGCACCTATGGGGCCACGTGTGGGGCAGCTCTGGGGCAGTGTATGGGGCAGCTCTGGGGCGATGTGGGGGGCATTTATGGGGCGATGTATGGGGGCAGATATGGAGTGATTTATGGGGCAGCTATGGGCGACGTGTGGGGCAGCTCTGGGGCGATTTATGGGGCAGATAGGGAGCGATGTGTGGGGCAGCCGTTTGCTGGGGACGTTTCCCCTTTTGTTCCGTTGTGTCATTTTTTAATTCTTTACAAACATCTAAAAACTACGGCACGGCACGACTGC
>NW_024968982.1:565-1030 GCF_019238085.1 Lagopus leucura
GATTTATGGAGGCACATATGGGGGCAATGTGTGGGGGCAGCTATGGGGCAATGTATGGGGCAGCTATGGGGCGATGTGTGGGGCAGCTATGGGGCAATTTATGGGGCAGCTATGGGGTGATGTGTGGGGCAGATACGGAGCGATGTGTGGGGCAGCTATGGGGGGCAGCTATGGGGCGATGTTTGGGGCACCTATGGGGCCACGTGTGGGGCAGCTCTGGGGCAGTGTATGGGGCAGCTCTGGGGCGATGTGGGGGGCATTTATGGGGCGATGTATGGGGGCAGATATGGAGTGATTTATGGGGCAGCTATGGGCGACGTGTGGGGCAGCTCTGGGGCGATTTATGGGGCAGATAGGGAGCGATGTGTGGGGCAGCCGTTTGCTGGGGACGTTTCCCCTTTTGTTCCGTTGTGTCATTTTTTAATTCTTTACAAACATCTAAAAACTACGGCACGGCACGACTGC
>NW_024968983.1:0-1284 GCF_019238085.1 Lagopus leucura
CATTGTGTTCAATAGGGTCATTGGGGTCAATGGGGTCATTGGGGTCATCAGGGTCACTGGGGTCAATGGGGACCATTGGCCTTGGCTGACGCCATTGGGGTCAATGGAGCAGAGGGTCGCTCCAGGGGTCAAAGGTCACCCCCTGGCGTCCCGGCTGACCTCTGTGGGTCGGGGTCGTCCACCCCCCAGCGCAGATCCACCTCGCTCAGCCCCACGCCGTGTGGGGCAGCCATGGCCCTCAGCCTCGGCAGCGCCGCCCTCACCAGTGCGTCGCGCTCGGCCGCCATGTCGGCAAACGTGGACGACACGAAGAGGCGGACGGAGCGCCAGCGCCTGCGTGGCACAATTAGAGCTAATTAGAGACCGACGGAGCCAATCAGGGCCTCTTAGAGATCAGCCGAGCCAATCAGATCCCACCAGAGCCCGTCAGAGCCAATCAGATCCCATGAGAGGCCATCAGATCCCATTAGATCTCATTAGAGCTCATTAGAGTCTATCAGATCCCGTTTGAGCCCATTAGACCTAATGAGAGCCCATTAGAGCTCATTAGACCTAATTAGAACCCATTAGAGTCCATCAGAACCAAATAGAGCCCATTAGACCTAATTAGAGCCCATTGGAGCCCATTAGAGACCGTTAGACCTAATTAAAGCCCATTAGACCTAATTAGACCTAATTAGACCTAATTAGAGCCCATTGGAGATTATCAGAACCAATTAGAGCCCATTAGATCTAATTAGAGCCCATCAGAACCAATTACAGCCCATTGGAGCTAATTAGAGGCCATTGGAGACCATCAGAACCAATTACAGCTCATTAGAACTCATCAGAGCCCATCAGAACCAATTAGAGCCCATTAGACATAATTAGAGCCCATTACAGCCCATCAGAATCAATTAGAGCCCATTACACCTCATTAGAGCCCATTGGAGACCATCAAAAGCAATTAGAGCCCATTAGACCTAATTAGAGCCCATCAGAGCCCATCAGAAACAATTAGAGCCCATTAGACCTAATTAGAGCCCATTAGAGCTCATCATAACCACTTAGAGCCCATTAGACCTAATTAGAGCCAAGTAGAGCTAATTAGAGTCCATCAGAAGCAATTACAGCCCATTAGACCTAATTAGAGCCCTTTAGATCCCATTGGAGCCCATTAGACCTAATTAGAGCCCATCAGAGCCCATCAGAACCAATTAGAGCCCATTAGACCTAATTAGGGTCCATTAGACCTAATTAGACCCAAGTAGAGCTAATTAGAGCCCATTAGACCTAATTAGAGCC